>NC_079430.1:2031949-2139449 GCF_026213295.1 Gadus chalcogrammus | reverse complement strand
AGTGTGCGTGTTGCCCAAGACTGTAAGAGACCATGCTCATCAACCTTGAATGACACTGAGAGGTGAGGGCAGGGCGAGTACGACGGCTGATTAGTGAACCGCGCCTGAATCTCTGCCATTCTGTGAATGTCCCACAGATACCAACATACTTTCCCCTTCAGTACTCTCTATCTCTGCCTCTTCCTTCTGATAGACGACATCAGGCACCATCTCCGCTTCATCTCTCCGAGGGTCAATCTCCGCCTGGCTGTATTACCCCCTCCCCCCCCCCCCCCCCATTATACTCATATTACACAATTCCTTCCATTGCTTTCCCCCAGTATCTGCATCGCGACCATATCCTTTTTCCATTTAAACATAGAAACAACAGCAGCAGCAGTCTGCATGAATATGAGGTTTCATGTAAGTGCTGCCTCCCGACAGCCCTGTTAGTTGTGTTACAAGTTGTAAGGCCCAATCAATTGAGAGAGAATCTGGGGGGCTGCTGCAGACAGGTCCTCCTAATCCACCTTATGACAGACGTGACCATGGTGTGTCCGAATACAGCCTCCCAGCTGTCTCACTTGATATGATTCATCTCTGTTACAAACTATTTGATTAAAGATCGGGCAGATAGTAGGAAGTGTGCAGTCAATTATCTCACGAAAGCCGGTTATAAGGCGTAGAGCTGCACACTCTCCACGCAAGTCACAGGTTGCAGAGAAAACAGCAGTGGCCCCTTGAGTGAAGACAGGGCCATGTTTTCACCCTGCAACACACTGGACCACAGAGGGGCTACTATGGGGGTCTTCCGGTGGGACATGCTAGGGGAGGTATGGGGGAGGGTCTGGGGGGGGGGGGGATGCCGGAGGGTCTTCGGGGCGGAGGCTTGCGTGCTGTCGGCCAGCCGCCCGAGGGGAAGGCACATGGTGCCAACAGCTGCCAATGTGAAATGCTAACCCCACTAAATGCTCAATCCTAGTAAACAACGCTGGGTTGAACACATGCCAACTGGGGCTGGAGGGGGCGTGGGGGAGTCTAAGGTGGGGAGGAGGCTGAGGGGGACGACCGAGACGCTTCAGCTGACACCGTGGAGAAGGGAAATCGACCTCTGTGAAAGGGGCCTAGTAAAGTGAGGTGGTCGTCTTTCTGGGGAGCCGAGCAGTGGTTGGAGAGCGTGCGTGGAGAATTCTAACACCCCCTTTTACAAATGGGGATTGAGCAGACCTCAAACTGGACAACTCTAAACACAGGAGATCTGCTTATGCACTATTATTCCTATAAACACATTGTTGGTTGTTGGTTGTTGTCGTCACGCAAGCCGATCAAAAAACACCTTTGAGGCAATGATTTAATCTTGGATATAAGAGAAAAAACACAACACACCTGATCCTATCTACATTTTACTCGACATGTCAAACGATCACTACTTTATCAAATGGACCTGCCCCTTTCATTTACCTCTCCCATCGAAACTCCAGGTTTTTTTCCCGAAGAGCCTGTTGAAACCTATTTGAGGTTCCCATGCTCCCACAGACCCTGAGGGGGTGTGGTGGGAACAGATGTGAGATCTTCCATGATCTCCCATCCGTGCCTGAGTCGTATCTTCTTTTTTTCCTTACACCAAGGTTATTTTACCGTACTACATAATCCAGTGACTTCTTGCTGTCAGTGCTTTTGTAGAAACTCTTGAATGTTTTTTCAACAATATTTACTGCCATGGAAAAGCGTATATTTTTTCCAACATGATGGTAATCATGCAGAACATGAAGACCCCCCATCCTTTATTTCTCATGATAGATGTGGAGATAAGAGGTAACCTGAACACGGGAACGACATGAAAACACCACACACATACAGAGAAGCTGGCCCCCCAGAACCAGCTGTTGTCTATGTTGTACATGTCTAATGTAATAAAAACAGATAGTGAATGCTGATGCAAGATTATATGGTGTCCTCAAATGTGATGTGGGAGTTGGGATTCTGAGAGCCAATCAAATGTGCCCTCTCACAGCCAGATTCTACTTTGCACTTTGGTGCTAACAAGTTATTATACCAGATAAACATGCTTTTATTAACACCTTCATGTCACTTGGAAAATCCAAGCAAGGCACAATACAGCAAGTGCTACATCTGACTAAGCTGTATACAAGCTATAAAATGTATATATTTCTATATCTGATGTTTAAGCAATCCTTCCAGATTAGAAAAAAACAACAGACATAACTTTTTAATACATTTTCCTATTTGTAAAACTGTGCTATGGAAGCTCTGTGTTGAAATGGTGTTCCTGAACCGTGACAGGCATTATTCAACATTAGAGTGTGACCGTGCCAAGAGGACGGGACTCTCCCAAGCTGAGCAGCGTAGGTGTAAACCTGAAGTGTTCCAACCTGCCCGCGGCCCCCAGTCTCAAGACACGATCCACTGGGATGGAGAGTTTCGGTAAACAAGCCCCAGCAAGGCTCACGGAGAGGAGGTGTGCGAACGAGAGCAGCTTCCATGTGGAGCCTGTCCCGCCCAGGCTGCTCATGTGTTTGCATGCGTGTGTGTTTTATGTGTGAGTGTGTGTGCGCGTGTGTGTATGCAAATTCTTTCTGACTTCTTGACTTTTTTCTTGACTTATTGAAAAATAAATGTTGCACAATGTGAAATTTCAAGTAAGTGCAAGCATATCTATAGTTATAGATTCAGGTTCAACTGAAAGCCTGGTTTGTTTTGGTTTTAGACGTGGTCATATAATTGTCAACACTCATTTAATCACGTTGACTAAAATAATGTTTTTGTCATTCAACTCAAAACAGGATGTACGCAGGTGGTACGCAGGTGGCGTTCTTTTTGTGATGTCAGACTACCTTTTCCGAGGCCCTCCCCTTTAGGGCTCGGCGCCACCAAAAGGCTGGCGTGCGGGGGTCGTGTAATGGCGGCGCCAGGGGAGGGACAAAAGTTGTACTTTGGTTAACTTTATGCAAATGAGCATGTCTTGCAGCATGTTCAGCCATGCAATTGGAAAATTGACATTCAGTGAGTACTAGCGGAGTGTACGGACTCGTGGCACTTTTTTTCCTTTCAGGCACTTTCCTTGATTAAAGTGGTAAACTCCCACAAGCAGCCACTAGAGGGAGTGTGGGGCGTGCCACATGTTTCCGCGATCACCTGCCTGCACAAGAGCCTTCCCAGAATTCCTAGCGCTAGGCGAGCATGTGTCCATCCCGACAATACAAAGTGATTGGGAGGCCCCATGTTTGGGGCGGCCGAGCCGTCAGACTGCGGCGTCCGAGTGAAAGTATTGCTTTTCGGAAACTTATGGTATACCCCCCCGCGGTGTGGATGGTGAAGCTCCGTCTGAGCAGCGGTGGATTTAATGTCAGCATCCGACTGAGGGTTAGGCTTTCCGGACACCTATAATTTAACACTACTGTGTGTGGCACATTGACAACATTGCTCATAAAGCACACGACGGTACAAAGTTGCCATGGTTGTAACCATGGGGATAACACAACCCCCTCTCTAAAATTCTCAACCCCAAAAACTTTGTTTTAATCTCATAGTGTTCAAAGTGGAAACAGTGGGTTCACTGGATCTCAAGAAAAAGTTCAAGCAAGTGCAAACATATCTATACTTTTAGATTCAAGTTCAACTTAAGCAGATAAGCAGCTAATTAGCTAATTAACTATCTAGTTAAGTAGTGAACTACAGTGGAAGGTGTTGAACATGTATTGAATGAATTGAACGTAAATACAACACTGTTTTAAGCACTCCTCACTATCTGGGTTCAGGCAGGATACTCATCAACTCTGTGAACTTCCATAACTCCCAAACCCTAGCAGCTGGTGATGGAACACCCATCGTGGGAGAGCTCCCTTGGCAGAGCTCAGAACCTACAACAGTAAACAGTGTGGCTGCCAGGAACCACACCCTCAATGTTGTAAATCATGGCAGAAGGTCGATGGCAGAGACCAATGGCGAATCAGGAGGCAGTTTGTGATGTAGTAATCTCTATCACACAGATTGAGCATTTGGACGCCCAGAAGATCAACAGTAGTAGAAGTTGGTGAGATAATTCAGAAACAGAACCGAGGTTAGATCATGACATGAACAGGCCAGGCCCAGCAAGACTACGACTAGACTGGGGTTGCCATGGAGGTGTTTATCTTTATAATGTTCGTTCACATTCATGTTGTCATGATCTGACTTTGGTCATTTGTTGTTTAGTGTTCGTTCTCTGTCCACCAGATGGCCTTTGAATTGTCCAATAAATTCATTGGCCTCACCAGTGCATCATTGTTAATCTTCCCACCTGCACCTCATGCCCTCATCAGTGTCAGAGCCATCCCTGACCCTAACACCAAAGTAGCCCAAGGAAATCCAGCCTAAACAACCAAATTACTGGCAAAAAAGTGTCCTGCACTTGAGCTCCTAAGAACCAGCGCCCTATGATGGGGCTAAAGCCCTGTTGAAAGGCTCTGTAGGATATGGAGATATAATCAGTTGCTTGCAATTACAGTGATTATCCCATTTTGACAGCTGATCTTTTCTCCAGAACCCTGCTTAACTGTCTGGTCAGTAAAGAAGTTCACATGCATCCAATTCTTGAGTGTTTATAAGTACCCCAGACACGTGTATACAGATGACCCTATGTTAGACACAAAGATTAGCAGGCCAGCATGCAGACATGCCTCTCTGAGCCCTGCGGCAACATGTATTATTGAAGGGCTAATTGAGTTTCCTCTTGTAAATCACCCTCATGATTTCCAATAACATAACCATGGGTATAGAGGTCAGACTGGGAGCTCATCTACCAGACATAAATCAGAGGGAAACTAACCACGCTTCCTTGTTGTGGTCACTAACAATGGGGCCACAACAACTTTGTGTGGTCCGGCAAATAAAATAATTACCCCATACGGACGATTCGATTGAGCATTCACACCACCTAAAACATATGTTGTTTGAGAGGGACACCCTTCTTCTTCTTCTTCTTCTTCTTCTTCTTCTTCTTCTTCTTCTTCTTTTTCTTCTTCTTCTTCTTCTTCGAGTCTGTTGCAACCTCAGATATCGTTCTGCCAGTATCTGGCGCAGGTCACAGCTGATGGGGTCGGTTCAGCCAGGTCCTGGGGCTGCACTGGGGGGCGTCATCACACTCCAGTAGGTGGGACATTGTCTGTACTGCTCCACAGCTGCATGTGTCTTCTGGCTGGTAGCTCCTTGCTTTCATAAGTGATTTGCACCTCCCCTGCTCCACTCATAGTCTGTTGAGAGTCTTCCAGGATAGCAATGGGAGGTTGTGCCAACTGGCGAGGCATTCCATAGGGGTGATTCCTCTCTCAATCCAGTCATGGGCTCATACGTAGAGCTGGTTCCATTCATCTTTCCAGACGTTGGTCCTTGCTGTTTCTTTGGTTGTCTGGAGAGGTGGGACTGTATGCAGGAAGCTGGCTCTGGATTTCAGTCGGGGTGGATGTGCTGTGTGTCCGTGCAGGGGGTGCCTGGTATCGGTCTCCTGTGCTCTCCGCTCGTCTTTGGTGACGATGGATCGTATGATGTGGGGGGGGGGGGGGGGGGGATGCCAGCGAGGGCGCGTAGAGGCACGGAACTGGCGTTATCTTTATGCATCCCGTGATGCGAGGTGTCGTTGAGGGTTGTGTCAACCAGTTTGGTGTGATGAGTGCGGCTCCAGCTTGAGCACGCGCATTCGGCTGTGGAGAAGCACAGGGCTAGGGCAGTTGCACGGATGGTTGACGGATCAGCGCCCCACCTTTATTTTACCAGTTTGCGCAGGATGTTGTTGCGGGTGTTGACCCTGGTTTTGGTGTTCTGTAGGTGGGTTTTGAAAGAGAGTGTCCTGTCCAGTGTGACTCCGAGGTCAACGGGTTGGGAGAGGTTTGAGAGTTTGTGACCATCCCATGAGATGCTCAGTTCTTTACCCGCATCTCGATTTTCAAGATGGAAGCTGCATAGTTGGGTTTTTTATGGGTTGGGTTGCAGGTGGTTGTTATTGTAGTAGGTTGTCATCTCTTGGAGGGCGCTTTCCAGATCATGCTCAATCTTCTGGAAGTTCTCCTGTTGGGTGGTAATGCAGAGGTCGTCAGCATTGATGAAGCAGCAGCATTGTGGGGGGAGTGGTTGGTCGTTGGTGTAGATGTTGAAGAGGAGGGGGGCCAATACGCTGCCTTGTGCTCTTTGGGCTTTCCATTTTCTCTTCTTATCGTTTTGTTGAACGAAGAAGCGCCTGTTGTTGAGTATGCTTTTGATGATTTGGCAGAGGTCAAGATCACCAGTCATGTCAAAAAGTTTCCAGATCATGGTGCACCCTGATTGGCAATGACTTCAAAAGTCAAACCATTTTCCTGTGACTGATTTTAGAATAATACTCGATTGTCGATTGACTTGATTGAAGTGATATAAATAAAGCAATTACTAATGAGACTGAGGTCATTAGGACACGTTCACTCTTCTAAAGTGAAGGTGTAGTCTGGTTCTACAAACAAGTTTTTGCCTAGTAGTAATTGATTTATTTTTGAAAGATTAAAGTCATGAAAGCATAATCAACAGTTATATAACCTTATGACAGAATTTCTTGTCCCTTCCAATCAATGTAAGGCATTATTTTGGGAGTACCGCTGATCAGGTTGATTCCAGTTGAGATAAACGCTTGGTCGGAACATGATTGAAAAAAAAAAAAGGTAAGCGAAAGAACATCAAACGTAGCCTGGACACCATTCAGATCACGCAACCACACATGCACTTGACAGACAAAGTCCTTCAGCCAATCAGCGTAACAAAACATGTGACGCCATAACGGTGCACTTCTCAGTAGATACTGTGGCAACCCGGCCATTGCCAATTAAGAAGATGAGGAGCACCTGAGGAACCGGTGGAGAAGCAGCTTAAATAGCCTGCTTCTCCACTCATTCGGGGCTCTCTCAGCCATGTGGCTCGTGCTGAGAGGGAGCGACAGTCGCGGGAGAAGCCGGGAGCGGGAGCCATGCTGACCTCACCGACGGACCGGACCCGGAGATCCCTCACCCTTTTTACCGCATAAGTGGAAGAACTTTCGTTGTCTTTTGTTTTACTTTTTTTAAGTGGTTATACGCAATAAAAACCGTAGACCCACACCCTATTTGGTCCGTCTCCTTCGGAAACCTCAGCCGCCGACGATCGGGGTTGCCACAATACACAGGGATAAGGAACAGGGAAAGATTTCTATTGTTCTTGTAAAATAGTTGTTGTTCTGTCTTTTTCTGCAATAACTGCAGTTATGGCAGTTTAAACTACTAATGTTAACGTGACGGCTTGTTGCTTCGGGAGACGCCACTACTGTTTTTCCAGTGGCTGTATTTGACATCAACTACAATGCAGTGTCTGATTGGCCCCTTCACGTCATCAACCACAACAGAGTCCCTGATTGGGCATGATAACATCATAATTTCTGGAAATCGATGATGGCGGGCGGCTAGATGTCCAAACTGATCGGTTTAGTGTAACATAACGTGATATCACTTGATCAGGATGGTCTCAATGAACAGACTAGTTGGATTATAAAGCTTTGAGTGAATGGACTCTTAATGACACTTATCCGCTGCCACGCATCCAGGAGGCTCTGGCAAGCTGTCCTCAGCACTTTACCACATTGGCTCTAGCTTTGGGGTACTGGCAGGGATTCTGCATTCAGCACCAGGAAGACTTTTTTTTACAGTGGAACATGATGCCTTTTAGATTATCCATCGCGTCGGCTAAGCTCCATTTGCTTATGGAGGGTGTCTTGGCAGGAATGCAGTGGTACACGTGCCTAGTGTGTCTCGATATCATCATCCTGGGCAGTGATTTGCGGCAGATGTTGGAGTGTCAAGCCCACGTTTTTGCCCGGCTTTGTGTGGCCTATTTTAAGCTCAAACCATCTAAAAGTCACCTTTTCTGTGAACGGCTTACCTATCGGGGCACATTGTGTCGATGGCTTCTTGCCGCTGATTAGTCAAGGACTTTGCGACCGTGACCAGGCCCCTCCATGCACTCTCCCAGAAGTACACCCAGTTCCATGGGTCTGTGCAGCTGGTGAGTGTCAGGAGGCATTCAATATCTTAAGAGACTAAGTACTGCCTCCATTTTGGGCCATCCTGTGGACAGTGGTACCTAATACTTGGCTGAGCTCCACAGTAATTGGTGTACCAATCTTACGTCTGAGGTTTTCCAGAGCTTGTGCACCAGCCCTTCCAAACCCCAATCCGATGGCCAGGTGGAGGGCGTCAATGCCAACCTGCAGAAGATTCTAGCCACTACAAATGGGATTGGGACCTAATGATACCTTCTGCTGTACCGCAAAAAAGATAACTCAACAGGCCTGACACCCAACATGAGGCTGTTCGGTCCAGAGATCACTGAGCATATTGATCTGGGCGCTGGCATTCCACCAGAGCAAAGTCAGGCAAATACCCGACCTCTCCATTTCAGACAATCTTTCCCATAAAATGTCCATGGAAGCTATGGGATGGTCTGTTGAACGTGCTCAAATCCAGTACAACAAGAACATCTGCAGGGTGCACTACAAGGTCAGCAACACTGTGTGGCCCCTGGTGAAAGGAACTAAAAGATTCAGAAACAAGCTTCAGAAATTCCTCCAAACATATTAAGTCCCATATTTTGTGGCCGGCCACCTGGATGATTTGGTTGATCTATTTTTGTGTCTTGTGCATATGCATTTGCATTCTTATCTGAGAAGTGTGATTTGGGTTTCAGACACGCAACATGGATCTTTGCGTGAAAAAAATATACTTTGTTAAAAACAATTTGGAACATCATCATCATCATCATCAACCTACATCATCAGAGATTTTCAACTGTCTCAAAGCTTAAAAATCCTTGACATATCTGTACTCAAAGCTCATCGATTATGGCCAAAAGTGCTAATGGAAATAAGCCAATTTGAGTTAGAGTTGATTGAACACCAAATTGTTTAATTTTCATAGTCTCTTACCTAGTAGCTGGGAGGGGCGCAGTCTTACACATTTGAATTACACGTGTTGCTATAGTCAGCTAAATAATGATGATAAAAACACATACATATAATTTTGTTTTAAAACTTCAAGAGACACTTTTGTACTAATTGAACTCCTATTAAAAATGAAGGCCGGCATGTCTGGTGTTGATACTGAGGTCAAGTTAAACCAACCGGGACTGCAAAATTTCAGAAAGTAGGTTGTAGTAGTGTGAACTTGTCGGGTCATCTTCTTCTTTTTCCTTTAGATATAAAGTTAGTCTAGAACACTATAAAGCGTATTGCTGCCGCCCACTGGTTTGGAGGACAGTACTATATTAGAAATTATAAACGCCCCCAAAATACTTAAATGTTACAAAAACAAAACAAACCACACCCTGTTTAGGAATTGTAAAACTCAAGCCTGGTAATCTCAAATTCAAACATCATATCAGGCATCAACCGCTGTGGTACAGGGGACCAAGATGTATCCATCGCCCTCCCCCTAAAGTTCTAGCGTCACAGCCTGCTTCCTGCTTGAACACCAACATATTGTCTTTTGGCATATGCAGAGAGACCTCCCCCAACCCTCACAAATACCGATACAGACTTATTACCTAACCGACTGCCTAAGACCCCCAGTCCGACTTCTTAACATAACCGACCTTCTCAGACCCCCAGTCCGACTTCTTAACCTAACCGACATTAAGATCCCCAGTCAAACTTCTTAACCTAACCGACGTTAAGATCCATAACAGCGCCAGAGGACCCTCCCCAGGGCCCAATAGGTGTGCATGATCTGGGGTCTGGTGAAAAGCAACAGATGAAACCTGAAAAAGATTTGCTTTTCTAAAGTGTTTTACCCGATCCAAAAGCCAAACACCCATAGTCCAGCACAGTCTAATCAAGGCCCTGATCAGTATAATTTTGCTCTCTGCTACCCAGGCACATTAAGCGAGACACCTCATGAGATCTAGAACTTTCCTACATTCATCCAGAACTGTACCAATGTGACCACTCAAAATCATCTTTTCTTCAAACAGAATTCCCAACAATTAAAAAAGAATCCTGAAGCCAATTATACATCATACCCTGAATCCCCTTTCTCTGGGGTATCAGCAGCAGGCCACCATTGCCTATAGATTAACGCTCAGACCTTCAAATAGTGACTAAAAACGACCTGCCTCCATGCTAACAGCAGGTCCCCCAACTCTCACACTGTACTCTGCCTCCCTCTGCTGTCGGTCAGGTACAGTGCTGGGACTGAAAAAATACTTAATATTTACTGACATCTATTTATTTTGTGTTTATTTAATGCTATCACAGCAAAGTAACGCCAGATGATTTTGTGTAACATAAATGCATAATTCTCTAATTATTCGAAATATAGTTTTGAATATGGAACTCATGGTCAGTCCATTGCATTCACCACCCATTACATTTTCTACATTCTTACAGAAAAGTTGGAGGTCATACCTAATTGTATAGTCAATAATTGCCTGACATAAATAAATGCAGAATCGCACAACGTAAAGGCCTACACATGGACCGGCCCCGCGATGACGAGCCGGTGTTTGACCTGTGACGTAGGTTGTACACGTATCCCAGTAGGATGTGTTCGTTAAAGATGGTGGCTGACTGTCAGGCTCACTGTGCTGCACATTTGTAAGGATTTCTCACTTATATCTTCTACAAATACAGGGGGAAATATACCTAGCTGATAGCGGCCGATAGCTGAAGGCCCCGACGGCTCCATGTCCTCGGTGTTAACCATGAGGTAACCTGCTGTTGATCAGCGGTTGGTCAGTAATGTGACGTTAGCTCAAACCGCCGACCCGTCTAAACGCTCCGTGACATGTCAGCGGTCAGTATCACTTGATGCTCACACAGGTTAGAGTCGATCCGGTTTTAAACATGTCGTCGATTAGCCGATACGAGAAGTAGTGTTGACATGTCGGCGACAGCGATGACTTTGGGGAACAGCGTATTATGTGCTGCTAACGCGTTAGAGCCATGTTACGTTAAGGCTCGGTGAGTTACCGTTAGCCCCCGAGCACCAGACCGTCCAGACCTTTCCTCTCAGCTGGACATTGGACCAGGTCGAAGAGACTCGACACTAGTTTGAGACCTGATCATAATAAGATAATCGATTACCAATTTGTGATGACTGACGTCGTGTTATTGTTGCTTGTCTCAAACTACTGGCGAGCAGACAGAGCTGCGATGCTAACAGACGGCTAGCTTGGTCTATTGGTACACTTGCTCGGTCTATCGTTAAACTAGCTCGGTCTATCGTTAACGGCAGCTAACGACAGCTTTGTCTGTCGTTACACTAGCTCGGTCTGTCGCTACACTAGCTCTACCTGATAGTGTTCTTAAACTATTCAAATTCGATTTAACAAAGGGATATGCCGTGTAACCTTTTGAATGCAAACATTCATGCTTGTTTGTTTGCAATATATATTTTGGCCCAATATTTGTTTCCATCGTTATTGTAGGCCCTTCATTGAAAATGTTATATGATGTTGTAATATTTAGTATTTTTTGCATCCACCATCCACTGTAGACTTTTTATTATTCTTTGTCATTGAAAGAAATGTACACATATACAAAATATCCCTTAGTGTAGCATTTCTCTTTCATCACAATATTGATTGCTTTATTTCCAACCTCCTAACTTTTACTAGTGCAGATGGGACTAGGTGTTATAGTTTGTATATTAAGAGCCTAAAATGTGTGTGTTCTATTTTAGTGGCCGTTCAACAATATATTAAAAAAAAAAAAAAAAATTAATTGACCATATTATGTGTAGCTCTTGGTTACTAAAAATGGCCACGTTTAACTATTGATGGCAAACAAAAGCTAAAGGAGGGTGTGGTGAAATCTAACATGGTAACATCCTGGTATTTGCTTTGCCTTCCCTATGGTTCCTCCTTTTTCAATACTCATTCTTACTGTTTATTTGTTTCCTCTCTAGCTACACCTGAGTCTAATATTCTCAGCAACATAACCGGCTTGGTCTGTGCATTGGTTACGGTAGAACCATGCAGCCTCCTCCACGGAATGGGCCTCCTGGGGCTTCCGGCCCTTCCTCTGCAGGGCCCAACGTCTTCCGCAGGCTAAGACCCCTCAAGCACACATCCACAGCACCAGCTGCAATGATGGGACCCCCAGCTGCAATGATGGGACCCCCAGTTGCAATGAGGGGACCCCCAGCTGAAATGATGGTACCCCCATCTAGTAACCATCCAATGACAGACCCTTTTGCTTTTGGGATGCAAGCCCCAGCACCTATGGCTGCTGCTGCTGCAGGTCCTCCTATGGTACCCAATAGCAACGCTCCCTTCCCACAGATGGCTCCCAATAGCCTGTATTCGCAGGCTGGCCCAGGCATGCATCCACAGCCAGTGGATCACCAACAAGCTGCTGCCTCCGGTCCGCACTCATCCTATCAGGCCGGAGTAAACCTTTTCACCCCTCAAGGTGTAGCTCCTCCTACTCAACAGCACCCAGGACAGCTACCGCCGCAAGTCACACAAGGATATACACAACCAAATTCAGAACAGGGCTATTTTAATTCAATAGCACAGCCACCACCGACGACCCATAATGTCTCGTCCATGGCTTCAAACTCAATGCCTAGCCAGCCATATTTCCATCAGGACCACCAGGGGGAGCATGCTCCTCAAGCCATGCCCTTCCAGCCAGTGCCTCCCACAACATCATCCTCTCATTGGTCCCCTGATCATGGGAGTCGCCCTCCGTCATTGCAAAACTATTTCCAGCCAACCACTGACCCCCCATTGCAGCCCTTTAACATCCCTCACCAGCCTCAAGCATACCCTTCCCACCCACCATCCCCTCATCATAACGCCCCCACTCCTCCAACACAGCCCGAACCTTCCCAAGTCCAGGCACCTCTTCCCCAGGACCCGGAGATGGTTCCTACGAGCTCACAATGGCCAGATCCAAATGTACCTCAGCAGCATGAATCACACCTCCAGGTTCAGAGCTACTTCAGTCAAGGCGCAGGCACACAAGATACCTGGTTTAACCAGCCGTCACAGGATCCAGTCTACCACCAAATGGGCATTGGCATGAGCCCCACCCCAAACCGGCCCACCTCAGTTGGACCTCAACGTAGTACCCCAACTACTGATCCTTTACCAGGAGCGGCCCCACTTCCATATGCACAGGAATCTGGTTCTGTCTCAATGTTCTTCAGAGGAAGTGATGTGGAGAACGAAGAGACACTGGCTGGAGAGGGTAAGAAAGCTGTGAATGGTATGCAGGGATCCGGCCAGCTTCACAGCCATCCACAACTGCCTCCACTGCCCCACGTCAGTCAGGCAGAGCCTCCAACAGGGGATTACCATGGAGCCTCTTTCAGCAGCAATCCACACATACCGTACATGAATGAGGGCCTTTACGTATGCCCAGTGAACATCCAAAAGCCTTCTGAACCTCAGCTTGACCACGTGGAGAATCTTGAGTGTGTACCCAACCAGGAAGTGTTGCCCAGTAAAACCATTGGTAGCCCCTCTGGTGAGGTAGGCCCCGGAGAAGACCATTATGAAGCAGGTCCCAACCTTGAGACCCCAGATACGATTCCACGACCAATGAGATCTGCTAGTGTGTCATCAAGCTACAGTAATGTAAGTCACGGTAGTGGAACTGGGTCCCGCCGACATCAGGGGGTCATGGGCACTTTTATACAGCAAGAAAGCCCTCGCCTCGTTGAGGATCCTAACATCGCTGTGGCTGCTGGGGGATACTTTGAGCAGATTGACACTTCTCCAGCTACTGATGTGGGTGCGCACCATAGCTCCCAGGAGCATATCTATACCAGTCAGCCCCCTACACCCAGCCCCCCCAAACCTACTGGTGTATTCCAGGCCAGTGCAAACAGCTCTTTTGAACCTGTACGCTCGCATGGAGTTGGTGTACGCCCCGTTGAAGTTGACAGGGCGAAAATGGTTGCTGAAGGGGGTGGCGATGCTGTACCTGGCAACCTGGAGCAGCCCCCAGATAATATTGAAAACATTTATGGAACCGGTCATCCTCTAACGACTGGACCTGGAGTTCCTCACCTCGTACACCCTGTGGTGCTGTCTCACTCCCGGCCGTCTTCCCGTGCGTTTGGCGCCCACCGGCCCTGTGAAAGCCCTGCCACTACTCTATGGGCTCAAAATGACCCTTCCACCTTAGGAGCCAACATCCTTCTTGCCCCTGCTGCTCCCCCAGTCCTTGCCCCGCTACGGGAACCTACTAACGATGTCATACAGCCCCCTGAAGATGGTCCTTTGGACCTTCAACCCCCCCAGAGAACCAATGCCACTTCACAGCAGCACTCAGAGAATCTAGAGAACCCGCCGAAGGTGAGTGTGGGGGATCTCTCCGACTCCCAAGGTCAACTGGGCTATGCGTCTCTCTTGGTGGCCGACACGCTTCACCAGCCTGTGTTGATTGCTCCTCCGGTGTCCAATTATAGTGTGATTCCTCCCACTGCACAAACTGCTGCTCCAAGGCAGCAGACCAGTCCACCCATGAGACCCCCCTCACAGGGGCACGGGGCCAGTATCTCCCTACCACCACTATTATCGGCCGATCAGAACCAATCCTTCATGGCATTACCAATGATCAACCCCTCTACTGCCCAGAGTCAGGGCCCACTTAACCTGGCTCGAGATCAGACGGAATGCGAGAGATGGGAAACCACAGCTTTGCCGTTATCACAGGCCGCATGCCTCCCTCTGTCAAGGGCTCAATCAATGGATGGGGAGAGCCACTCTGCTCTCCCTATAAATCCACAACTTTCAAATTATGAACTGCTTGATTTTTCTATGCACCAATCACAGAGCCAAACGCAGGCCTCAGGCCACCCTTCCCCTCTACAAGGGTCTCCACAGGCTAGTAACGCTCCCGGGTTCTACCTGCAGGTCACCAAAGATGCTCAACAGGGGCTAAGGGGCGAAGGTGAACGCATTCCCCAGGCCCCAGTGTCTAATGCTGCCCTACATGCACCTGAAGCTGCCCCCACACCTGAAGCTGCCCCCACACGGGCAGCTCCAAACCCCCAGCAGCCGCTCGCAGAGCATCCCCAGATGCCCAACGTCCAACCTGCTGCACAGGGTCCTGCAGTGAGTCGACCTCCTTCAGCCCACGTTTTCACTGGAGGGAGTGGTCCCGCCACAGCTGCTGCTCCTTCTGCGGTTCCGCCTCCTCCTGCTGCTGCTGCTTCTTACCCCTCTGGGCTCCAGGGACAAGTTCCTCCAGGTGCTCCCCAGCCAAACCCTGCCGCACCCCCACGTCCCCCTTCCTCTGTGGGTAGCCAGGGTTATGGCCCTGCTCAAGGCGCACCGGTCCAGGGGTACGGAGGTTTCCATGCAGGTGCCTATGGAGAATACCCTGATGGCAGAGCGCCCCATCCCCCTGGCCAGTATCCTCCGCCTGGGGATCCAAGAGCACAGCCTTACTACCATGTATGTAATGAGTAGTACTTCATTAAGTTATTCATTAGTTAACTCACTTATGTGTCTAATTGATCGTCTAGCACGCTAGTTATTTATTGCAATACAACTGAGCCATGCCAAGTTGAATTCTGAACAAATGATTGCCGAAACGGTGAGCTGTAAATACTTGCTGCCGCTGTATTCCAGGAGGACCCATACAGAAGGTTTGATCCATGGTATGGAAGATATGAAGGACAGAACCCAGCCTACCGAGATCCCAACACCCAGTACCGAGAGCCTCAGCCCGAGAGGCCCAGCTCCCGGTCCAGTCAGTACTCGGACAGGTCGTCATCCAGGTGAGACCACAGCTGCCATCAGTTCCCATACACTTCATGCTAGCAAGAATCCAAAGGCAAAGGAGCAATAGTTACCACTGATTAAAAATGTCATCCATTCCAGACATCTTCGTAACGTTTCTCAAGCTCATTTTGTGATCATAAAAAAATCTCACCACAAACAATCTGGTATTAAATAATGTCGACAATTGGACAAATCCTCCAACTGCAATCAATGAAATGCAATATGAAATCCTCACTTGTGTTAATGATGCTTCTATGTTCAAACCCTCCATCCAAAGGCAAGGCTACCCGGAAGACTACCAGAGAGCCAACCGAAGTGCCTACGAGGAATATTATGCAGACTATTACAAGAAACCGTATGACTATGGTAAGAACCAATGCTATATTATCTTCCTTGATACTACACATACTTCAAAATCTTGCTGTTGTGACACTTGCAGATCAAGATTTGATTGAACAATTCCATGGATGTAAACGATTGCCTGGCAATTAAAAACAAAATGTCTTAGGCTACAATTCAGGTGCCTACGATCCCAGATACAGAGGCTACTACGACCAGTCCTACTGGTACAACTATGATGAGGCCTACAGAGGGCGAGACCCCTACTACAACCCCCAACTACAACAGCAGCAGCAGCAGCAGCAGCAACAACAACAACCACAACAACAACAACAACAACTGCAACAACCCCCACAACTACCACAACAACAACAACAGCCCTTTGCTAGGTAAGCAGTATATAGAAGGTCCTAACTGCCAAAGGGCAGACAGTTCTTTGTAGTACTAAAAAAAATGTACTTGGAACGGTTAACATTTTTATTGAAGAAGCTATTTCTTGTTAATTGAGTTAATTCAACATCTGATCCCTTTTAAATGCATTGTGCTTAAATAATGACCCACTGCTCTTCCTCTGTTGGACCGATTTGAATGTTTGTTGAAGCCTGGTTGGGCAATGCTTGGTGTGGCCAGCCGACCAGTGTCCCTTCATTAAGCCCTTTCTGCTCTGTTCTCCTTCAGGCCGGAGGGCTACGAGGACCAGTGGCGTTACTACCCGGGCTACGACGCCAGCTTCGATGACGACTACCGCCGGAGAGAGGAATCCGTCTTGGATGACTTTGACCGGCGCAGTGTACACAGCGAGATGTCAGCCCACAGCCTGCACAGCAACCACACCCAGCACAGCCGACACAGCGCATCCAGTGTCCGGTCGCAGCAGGTACCCACATGGAATAAACCAAGCATCATATGTCACATTATCACATTCACCGAGCTGGGTGTCAATTATTGATGGATGATTTATTTGACAGGAATGGATAATGTTTTTTTATAACTGAGTGACATCGTGTGACAATAGTGACAATATAACTATTGACATCGCTCTGAGATATTTGGTAAGAACAATATGATATTCATATTACACGTTCCAATGAAATGCAGTCAAACCTGTAGCCTCAAGGACCAATTATTAAATTAGTCATTTACACAAATCAAGATAACATGGTGTGTAAACACTGGCAATTAAAAACAAAAAATATTTCGCTATGATATGCATATATACAAGAGATCTCATAACCCCCAATCTATTCACTCAGAACTCCCAACAGAACATTCATAGAAAGACCCAATAGCAGTTAAAACACAACCTTGGGACACGCATATCTATTAACTTTGGCATTAAACATATTTTTGGTTCAGAAACGTTGAGTCAACATATTCGTTGTTTGCAAGAACATACAACTAGCCAGGACAGATCTGACAATATTGAATTTGAGAATAGTAAGTCAAAGTCAAAATTCTGTTCTCATCTTGACACAGCTGTGTTTTTTAAATCTCTTCATCTGCCTGTGTCTGTCTATCTCCATTCCTGTCTGTATACCTGCATATCTTTCTTTCTGTCTGTGTTTTTATCTTCATTCCTATCTCTTTTCTATGTGTATCCCCATCTAATAACCTATCTATTTATTTATCTATCTATGTCTGTCTCAGACAGTGTGAGATTTTAAATGTATTAGCATAATGACCAAGTTAAGGTAACTATCTCCTAATCTCACTTGTAGTTAAAATATGCATACCGTCACCGACTGTATTATCAGTAGGTAGATCTCTGCCTGTCGGTCTTGGAGATGGCCTGGTTTGCAAAGCATTTTAGCAACCGTCTTAAAGGGTCTGTAGGTAAGACTGTTGGTTCGGGAATCCTTCTTGCCTGTCAATGACCGGTGTGGGAATTCAACACTGGTCAATGTTGGAGCAATTTAGGGAGGGAACAGAGAGAGAGAGAGAGGGCTTTAGGGGTTTTCGTTTCAAAATATAGTTGTTGTTTTTCTGCCCTCTCCTCAAAACCCTGGAATCGCGCTTACAGCAGATTGAGAAGTCCTCGCCGCTATCCTCCCATCTGCTGTACTGCCGGTACAGCGGTCCTGGGCCCCGTTTCCCGAAAGCGTCGTTAGCCTAAGTGGATCGTGAAGTGCGTCGAAAGGGCATCGTAGAGTTTTCACCGCGTTTCCCGAAAGCATCGTGGGGAACAAACGTCTTGAAAACGCTCGTAGCTAACGAGTACTCCAGGGGTGCTCGTAGGTACTCGTAGGACGCTAAGAGCATCGTCAGCTATAGCCTCAGTGGCGACACCATCGGACATTCCACCTATTGGATGCGTTTTATTAAAACGCATTGCGCCTTTATGTTCTTAGTTTGGTAATTAATAAAGATTATTAATTAATTTATTAATAAAGATGTTAAAATGGCCAAAATAAAACGGGACAGTCCAGAAAATGTTTGCGCAGGCAGGGCACTCAAAATGTGTGAGAGAAAGTGGGGGGATTTGTGCAGACTGACATAGGCTACTCATAAAACTTAGCATAAAATAATGTAAAAAAATAAATAAATTAAAACAATTAAAAAAAAATAATAATAAAGAAATAAAATAAATTATAAAAAACAAGCAAAGGAGCAGGCAAAAGGCTGGGATATGGTGGGGATTGGTCACGTTGACGGGAATGTTTAGTGACATGTGGGAGGGTGGAGGGGGTTAAAAAAAAGTCTCAATCACTCTTCGACGCGCATGAAAACCAGCCGCTTAGTTATGAGGGAGGCCGTCCTCACACCGATCTTCCTCGTCGTCATCGTCCTCAGCGTCCTCCGGTTCAAGCAATGCCACCCCAGCCTTAGCTGCAATGTTGTGCAACATAGCCGTCACACATATCACGGCGCATGACTTGGCCGGCGAAAACTGGAGCCCTCCGCCTGACTTGTGAAGGCATCTAAAGCGCAACTTCCACCTCCCGATCGTGCGCTTAACGATGCACCGGGCCAGACGGTGGGCTTCGTTGTATTCCTCATCAATACATACCTTACCCTATTTCCGGAGGGGCTTTTATAGCCAATCAAATTATCAATCAAGGAAACCCTTATGCGGAATCAGATTAAGTCGGCTCTTTTTGCTGCGCAAAGCATGTTTCAGAAATCAGCCCATTAAGATAAATGTAGTTGTCACACAAGCTGTTTTTTAATTTTTTGTCATATGGAATTATTTCAGGGGGGGGAAATGCCGTGAAACGCACAGTGCATTCAGGATTAGGACTGATATATGTCGGTTTAAGCCTAATCAATTGTGTTTTAATGTCTTTAGCATTCATATAATTGCAGTCTATTTTTTTCGTAGGCTACTCTGCTGTTGTCCTTGATGGGGATATATTTTAACCCTTTTTAACACAATTTTCCTGCGACATTCCTGCGTCTCCCCCTCCTACGGAGCCCATTTCAGCACCGTGTCAGTAGACAGTTACAATCCTACGACGTCGTGAGTGCAGCGAATGCGCGTTCACGTTAAGAGGAGTTTCGGGAAACGCTCCAAAGAAATTATTGATGGATCGCAAGATCCATCGGGAGAATGATCGTACGAGCGAAGATCCATCGTTATCGGGAAACGGGGCCCTGGTCTAATATACCAATTCTCTCTGTGTGTCCGTGCAGAGTCAGGTGTACCGGAGCCAACCTGACCTGACGGTGTACGACACCACCGCACCCATCCTGAGTGACCCCTACAGACAGTACCCGGACCAGACGGACGGCAGCCAGAGCTACACCCAGTACACCTACCCTGCGGACTACAGCACAGAGTCCACCTGGATCGCACCTGAGCAACGTAAAAACACACGTTGATTATCGTCACAACAAATGCCTAAAATAGTTGTTTTGCATTTTGATTTTACTTTTATTATGATGGTAAACAACATAATAAAACACAATCATTTAAACACAACTTTAACAAAGTATTGTATAGATGAGCAGCACATTTCAAACGCCACATAGCAGTGCCTTAAACAACTAGAGCCAATCATTTATAATAGATTGAACAGCAAAATGGAGATGTAATTGTTGCAGTTTTTGATGAACGCACAGCAAGGCAGGTAGTCATTTCTGGTGTGTGTGTGTGTGTGTGTAATAAAAAGTTTGTCTCCTTCTTCCCCCACTTCTCCAGCGCCCCCCCGTCCACACACCCCAGAGAAGTTCATCATGCCCCACCGCTGTGCCCGCTTTGGGCCCGGGGGGCACCTGGTCCAGGTGCTGGCCAACATGCCCTCGGCTGGGCAGCCGGCCCTGGTGGACATCTACAACATGGAGGTAAGTGGGTCTGATTGTGCATTGGTGAAGTTTAATTAATCTACCGCTTTGCATTTGGTCGATGGGTAGTTGGTTCCAAATTCCCTTTCTTCAGCATCATTTCGATTTTTAGATCACTGTTTTGGTATTATTTTAATGGTGAAATTCGGTTTCTTTTAGTTTTGCAGTATTTTCACTCTAATCTTGGAAATAAGTATTTAAATTCTATATTTTTGTGGTTTACCACAAACGTTTGTTATTTGTTGTAGCTTTTGATAAAACGTAAAAAATGCTAAATGTAAGTCTCTTTGAGTGCAGACCAGGCTAAATGTAAGTGTCTCTTTGAGTGCAGACCATGCTAAATGTGAGTGTCTCTTTGAGTGCAGACCATTCTCCAGGACACCAATGAGCAGGCAGAGCTACGCTCCTTCCCCGGCCCCCTTGTCAAGTAAGGACCCCTGTTACAACACACACACGCCATTCAAATCACTTCCAGTGCCCTGTTCGAAGGAGCAGCTTTGGACAGGTTTAAACCAGAACTGACTCAAACCAGCATTTCACTGTCTATATTTTTTTGTTGATTTCAAAATAGGGTTTAATATTCAAATATTTGTCCATTAATTTGCTAGGTTGGTACTCAGATCTCAATTCAATATGCGTGTGCATAGTTTTTTAATAAAATAATGTAAGAAAAAAATAAAAATATTATTTTCTCATGCATATTGGTGAAAAATATATAAAATACCAAAATTATGCATTTCGGGCCGAGGGTTGTAGGCAGGAGGGTGGGTGTTGCGACCAAACTTTTTGATCCTTTTTAGTACTGTGGTTCTAAATGAGGGTCATAATGAGCAATGCGCCACACCATCACGTTATACTACAAGTATACTAGTGGAGCTTAACCCTCACTTGGATTCAGATACCAAAAATAAACCACTGCTCAGGTGGAGCTTCACTATCCACCAACACCATGGTGCTATACTATAGGTGTCCAGGAAGCCTAACCCTTATGAAGGTGATGACCCTTATTGAAGGTAATAATCTTCATTGAAGAAAGTGACTTTGGATGTGTGTATGATCCATAGAACTGAAACTGATAGAATAGATGGTACCGCACGGTATTAAAGATCTCCCTGTGAAGGCAGATCGTCAAATTTTTATTGTTCACAATATTCTCATATCGCACACCCATACTTGGAATTAGGGTTGGGTATTGCCAAAGAAGTCACGATTCGATTCGTATCACGATTCACATGCCACGATGCGATTCTATCACGATGCATCGCGATACTTGAATTATTGCGATGCATTGCGATGCATTGCGATGCATTGCGAATTTTCACTGAACACTGTTAAAAAAAAATTAAGCCATTACCAGTGGCTGACTGGCTGTGTATGATCTGGATAGTGTGTTCAATTGATAACTCAAAGCAACTCAATTCATACATAGCTGTATTTATTGAAACGACTATTACTGGATACACTGACAAGAAGTGCTAAGGATCTATAAAACTTAAAATAACAAAATAAGGATAATCAGTGCCGTTTACATGGCCTCAGTGGTCCTTTAAACCAATGAAATGAAAACATTCAAACATTTCCCCTTTTGGAAGTAGCTGCCATTATAATAACAATATCATTTCATAAACATAAGAGGAGAAACTGATGCCACAAAAAGTGAATAGGCTTTATAAAACTATAAAAAAAAAAAAAAAAAAAAAAAATTTATTTTTTTTATTCATTTTTTTTAATTAATAATCGATTCTTGGCGTCAACAATCGATGCAGTAGATCGTGAAAATTAGAATCGCGATGCATCGTCATGACGATTATTTGGCACACCCCTACTTGGAATGCAATAGAAGTTATTGGATATCATATAAAGTGTTCGTTGCCATCATCTAAACCAATTAGACGATAAGAAGATGTGACCTGCTGCTATGTACCAGGTAACTGAACTCAGACTAGTCTAATCTGTACTTCTGAACTCGGGATGCCTTCTGAATTGCCATGGCGGCTTCACCCTGAAACGGACCCCAGCCTGGAGTCCGCTTCACCCTGAAACGGACCCCAGCCTGGAGTGGTCCTGTCTGATGCCCGTCTGTTGTCTGTCAGGGAGGAGACCCACAAGGGAGACGTGATCAAGTTCTCCCAGAACAAGGCCCTGGAGTGCGTGCGGAACAAGGACCTGCTGGACCGTGACTCTGCCTGCCTGCTGTGGGACTTCATCATGCTCCTCTGCCGACAGAACGGGGTAGGCTCAAGGGAGGGAGACTCTGCACACTTCATTATTAATCAGAAATAAGGTCCATGACCACCTTTACATGCACACCTTGATTTCAATGAAGGCTGAATAATAGGATTAAGACCATACTGGGACTGAGGTTTTACTTTAGTAGGCAGAATGGAGGGTTGGTTCCTCCCATGTGACTCTTTTTTTTCTCTGGAGGTACCACTAAATACGTACATCCTCCCTCGTAACGTGGCTCAGGACCCTGATGGAGGCACCACACAAATACATTTGACTTAAAGCGCTTTATTTGACAGCGTTCATGAAATGATGGTGGAGTTATCTCAGTGTTATCTGCAACCTGCCCTGGGTATAAACTAGGGCTGCAGGATATATCGGCTATGCACGATATATCGATATAATTTCCAAGGGGATACAAGATTTGACAATATCGTTTATATCGATAAGCGTTAAAATGGTCAGTTTCCCCCTCAAGCGTCTGCAGCGCTTGCCTTGGAGACTGTGAGCGCGACCCCTCCCCCTCCCACTCTGTCTTTCCGAACGTGCCGTGTGCAAAGACGCCTCATTCCCGCCCCCACCGCCCCCTCACAACACAACAAGCATGGATGATACCCGTAAAGAAAACGAGACGGCGGCGGGAGACGAATTTGTTTCAAAAAGGAGAAACAACGGCTCCATAATGTGGAAATAGTTCGGGTTTAAAAAAAAACAGATGAGCAGCAGCTGCAGGTCATCTGTAGAGAGTGTAGCAAAACCGTTGCGACTAAAAGTGGAAGCACGACAAATCTGTTCCACCATTTACAGCAGCGGCGTGCGTAAAACTCCGTGATAGTTTCTTCTGCACCGAAACCAGGGCCGGCGCTCGGCAGATGTGTTGGGGGCGCCCTCTGGTGACGCTCTTAATTAATTAATTAAAATATACTAAACAAGCGAAATGAAACCAAACATGTTCCCAAATGGAACGGAGAAGGGAGGGGGCGGGGGATTAAAGTTACGGCGCACTGAAACCCTCACCGTAGTACGCAGGACAATGCGACGAAGCCAATGCTCTTAATGGTAGCTAATGTGTGTAACCTACAGCTTTATATTGTTTTGCATAGGTGATTATTTTGTGAAGAAGGTGAAAAACCTCCCTTTTTTTTTAAACATGTTCACTCAATCCTGTTGAAAATAACTATAAAAAATCATATGTTGCAGTAATACTGACCTATGTTTTAATAAAAGTGCTTGCAACATCTCACATTTGGCTTTTGACTTACAAAAAAAACATCTAACCCAATCTATAGAAAATATCGAGATATATATCGTATATCGCCATTCAGCCAAAAAATATCGGGATATCATATTTTGCCCATATCGTGCAGCCCTAGTATAAACAGAGAAGTTGATTCATCAAACCAAGGGGCCTCCATGATGACTAAGGACCTTTGTTCCAACCCTTGTCCCTGCAGACGGTGGTGGGGACGGACATCGCCGACCTGCTGCTCAAGGAGCACCGCTCGGTGTGGCTGCCTGGCAAGAGCCCCAACGAGGCCAACCTGATCGACTTCAACAACGAGCCGCTGGAGCGGGCGGAGGAGGAGCCGGGGGCGGGGCCTCTGTCCCTCCTGTCGGACACCTTCATGACGGTGCCCGAGAACGTCGGCAAGGAAACGGAGCGCTTCCGGGAGCTGCTGCTGTTTGGCCGCAAGAAGGCAGGGAACCGGTCCACCGCTGGGTGGTGGATAGTGCTGGATGAGGGAGGGGTTTTATTCCTAGCGGGAAGTGTGAAAAGTGTGAAACCTTTTTTTTTTTCTTTTTTTTAACAGGATGCTCTAGAAGCGGCCATGAAGGGAGGTCTGTGGGGACACGCGCTACTATTGGCCAGTAAGATGGACAACCGGACGCACGCCCGTGTCATGACCAGGTACACAGGGTCTGAGACATAGACCATTTGGTTTAAAGCTTCCCTCAGATACAAACAGAATGTTTCATTTATATATACCATGTGCCAAAACAATCCCTTAAGAGAGCTTAACATGTGATATAAATGTCCTAGTGAGAGAAATGAACACCTCGCTAATAGAGAGGACTAACTCTAGAAATGTTTGTTGGTGCTCAGGTTTGCCAACAGTCTGCCCATCAACGACCCTCTGCAGACGGTCTACCAGCTGATGTCTGGGAGGATGCCCGCCTCCGCCATCGTATGACGCACTCCTCCTTCCCTTCTTCTCGGGCTAAATGACTTGTAAAGCTGTCTGATTGTCTCCTCCTCTCTTTGTCTCTGTCTTATTGGGTCTCTGTCTGATCTTGTTATTTATAGTCCTGTGGAGAGGAGAAGTGGGGCGACTGGCGCCCTCATCTGGCCATGGTGCTGTCCAACCTCACCCATACCCCGGACCTGGACACCCGCACCATCACCACCATGGGGGACACCCTGGGTAGGGGCCCCGCCAACTCAATGGACAGAACTATATGCAGATGGTCATCATGATGTTAAGTTGTTATACTGCTCATTTCTTGGTCAGCTTCCAAGGGCCTCGTCGATGCTGCTCACTTCTGCTACCTGATGGCCCAGGTGGGACTTGGGGTTTACACCAAGAAGAGCACCAAGATGGTTCTAGTTGGGTCCAACCACAGGTTAGACACTCACAATCACTCACTCACATTTATTCGTAACCACTATAATTCTTTAACGGGTGGATTTTGTAAACCAGACTGAATAAAGTAAATTGGCTATGTTGTAAATATAAAGCATCAATGTGCGTGTATTTTAACAAAGTGTTCCTCCCGTCCACTTCACTCAACAGTTGAAGAACCAATGTTAACCCTATTCCCCGTTGTGTTCCTGTGGATCTCTTCCAGTTTAACCTTCTACCAGTTTGCGACCAACGAGGCGATCCAGAGGACGGAGGCCTACGAGTACGCCCAGTCCCTGGGCTCCCAGCCCTGCTCCCTGCCCAACTTCCAGGTACGCTCCTAGTATTTATATGAGATAAGGGGATAGACTGGTACTTCAATCAAAATGAACATGGATTACTATTGTCTCCTAATGGGAATAGGACCCTGTCTCTTGGCCGCTCTGTCCTGGGGGTAGAGACTGCAAGCTGGACTATTCATCATTCTTTGAAAATGTAGTTTATTATTTGTACAATATTTGTGAATACTTATACGGTGTCTCTGCATTTTGTATATATGTATTTTTTTATCTAGTGGTTAAGCCGAAAGATCCTGGATTATCAACCTAAATGTCTGCAGTTGACCTGTCCTTTAGATGTCAAGCCCCTTCCCGCCCATTGATTGTTTGTTTCTCTTCCTCCTTGGTCTCCAGGTGTTCAAGTTGATCTACGCCTGCCGCCTGGCTGAAGCAGGCCTCAGCGCACAGGCCTTCCACTACTGTGAGGTGATCTCCAAGAGTGTCCTCACGCAGCCCTCGTATCACTCCTCTGTCATCATCAGTCAGCTGATACAGGTACATATCAACCCCTCATTCTCTCCATCACTCCCTCACTGGGTCCTTAGGCATCTTACCTCCATCTCCTACATCGCTTATACATCCTGTGTTTTTAAATACTTTTATGTTATTTATGTTCTATTTTTCAGTATTTGCTTTGTATTCATGCTCTTCTCCCTTCCTCTACCGTTGTGACCCAGCTGTCGGAGAAGCTGCGGTTCTACGACCCCCAGTTGAAGGAGAAGCCGGAGCAGGAGCTGTTCTTTGAGCCAGATTGGCTGCTGCACCTCAGACAGTTGGATGGACAGATCAGGGTAGGGAGTGTTACCTAGAACCATGCCACCACCCAACACACAATATAAAACACGGTCAGCAATATGTCTCATTAGAAGAGCCAATCATAGGAACGGGCCTGATGAGCTACATCTCCCGTCTCTGATAAATTAATTGGATCCAAACCGTTTCTCTTAATACCTAAATCCTTTTCCTATCATTGTTCCTGTTTAAGATGGGTGCGATAGCCTACAATGCAGACAGGGCCACACCCACGCAGTACGACTGTGCTTCCCCGAGCTCTGAGCTGGAGCAGACCCTTCCAGCGGAGCCCTACAACAACACCATGCCTCAAGAGATGAACGGAGCCTCCTCAGACAACCCCCTGATGAGCTCCCTGCTGCCCGGGCCGCCGCCCCAGGCCGTGCAGCTGATGCCTCCAGGTCTGTGGGGCCGTAGTCATAGAAGCCTTCTATCCAGAGTTGCATTTGCTCCCCCATCATTTGGACTCTATCATGAATATCTGCATTGAGCAGAGAAATGTACAAATAAGTGCATTTAGCAGATGCTTTTAAGTACATTTGTAAGAAGGAGAAACAACATATTGCTGTCAATACAGTAAGGATGTTCATAGAACCAGTGGGTTAACGTAGCGATTGTAAGTGCAATGCACTTTACAATCGCTGCGTTAAGCCTTTCCCCATATTAGTGTTGCACGGTATACCGATGCTAGAAGGTATGCAAAAAACGATACGATACACTAATTTTTTAGCATTGATACTTTTATAAAAAAAAAAATGAGAAGAAGAAGAAAATATGAAAAAAAAATACTTTGAACGAAAGGACTTGCACATACACAACAAGCATCAACTCTCAGTCATAGTCCTGGCACACAGAGGCTAGTCAGTGGGCGTGCCCCTCAGCTCGCACTCAGCCACAGCAGCAGCAGGCCGTTCACTGAGCGAGTGAGAGTGAGGCCCTGTCCACACTAACCCGGGTAAATATAAAAAACGCACATTCGCATTGAAAACAATCTCCGTCCACTAGTGATGCGCGAGAGGGCGTTTTTTTAACACCCGCCCCAACCCGACCCAAGACATTTTCCAAACCGCCCCGCCCGACCCGTGGGGAATTCTGAAGCGGCCCGCCCGACCCTCCCAATTTGACCCGCAAAAAAATAAAAATAATAATAACAACAAATAAAATAAAAAGCCTGGGGCTGAGGCTTATGCCTAATTTAACACGTAACTAAATGAGAAGGATTTGCGCTAAATTCGCATTATTGTGAAACTTCAACTGCAGGTCTACATCAAACAACAACAACAACGACAGCTTTACGCAATTATTTATTGAAGAACTGTTAACAAATGCGTGGTTGACTTTTTTGACCCAACCCACCCGGCCTGCGGGTGCCCGCAGGTAATTGGGTAACCCGCGCATCACTACCGTCCACACTATCGTTTTCGGAATGTTTTGCATCCACGTTCCACACTGAAATGATTTTGATAAACAGTTGCTGTCATGGTTACGCGACTCCCGCCACACCTCTCTGTTTAGATTACAGGCGCACGATCAGTGGATAGTTGCAGTTGATCAGCTGGCTAATCATTTGAGCCCAGTTCAGACCAAAGATTCGCCTCGCAACTCCTTGCGACGAGACGGGCTGCGACATTCTAAAAACTGGGCAGTTCACACTGCTGCACCAGGCGGCGACTTCAGGTGGTTTCCATAGCAACTGAACGCTCTGGCCCAACTGAGAGCCGCAACAGCATCAGCATCCCGCTAAAAAGTAGCCTAACTCGCTTGCGCGGTGACGAAAGGGGGATTTTAGCCCCTCGGTTTTATACAGGAAACTTGAGATGAGAAGGTGAAATCGCCGGGCGTGCCAAAAACCGAAACGGCTTGACAATGTAAAAAGGCCTAATGAAGAGGAGAAGACGGCGAGTTAGAAAGCCGAGAATATGGAGCCGTTGGGTAGGCCTACTTCAGCGGCAGAAACAGGGTGCTTACGCCGATCTTTGTAGGGAGATTTCTACGGGCAAAAACTGTTGGTTTATTTTTATTGATCCCCTTTGAGAATTTGTGTGTAAAGGGACGGGTCTAGGCTATATTCTCACCTTTCTCCTTTGTAAAGTGCATTGTATGCCTATTGCTTTTGGGCCGATATTATAGGCTACTGCGTCCATTCCTTGATTCGTTCTGCCGCAGCACTCCAAACAATTAATTTCGTTCCAATTTTCGTCCAATCCACTCCAATAGTGGTCCTGCATTGAGTTTAATTCCAACCCTAACGAATAAATGGTCCAGTTTTAAGTTTCATAGAATATTTATACATTCCCAGGGCATGTTAAATGAGTGCATGCCCCGCCACTCGTAACACACTTGTAAAATGCAATTGTCAATTGATGGAATGGGTTATGTCATACATCATCACAACCAAAATTTGGAATTAATCAAACAAATTACAGATAAATAATACTGAAACGGCTACTTTTTGGTTGGACACATTTGAACGAAATATTTATGATCCCCCAATGTTGACCTGAAGTTGCCGTCACTGATTGGTAGACTGATAGTCGGAATGGCGGTAGGCCAACTAAAAAATGGGGGCACGTTGGAATGGCCGCATGTAACCATAACAATGGTTATAGCTAACGTGTAGCCTACTGTGGACAGTGCGGGACCGGGACGGAGTAAGGCCGTGACGTACAAGTTGTTCTGTGCTGTGTCCTGATTGGCTGAAGAGAAATAGGTACATCGTTGTGTTCTAAAACTGGACCTGGCGATTTGACATGTTCAATCTCTGGCGACTCCTTGCAACGGCATCAGCCGCGCTGCAACGACCAGTTCACACTGCTGCAACTTTTCCCCTGCAACGTTCCAAAACAATCTTGTTGCAAGTCGTTTGGAATCTTTGGTCTGAACTGGGCAGCCCAGTTAAGTTTATACATGTTGATTATAGCAGACTACACCACCTCTTCTATTCCGCATGGAATTCTATTCCGATTTGAGGCGTATTATATATATTAATACGCCTAATAATATGTAATTTGCTCAAAAAGCAGGAAAGGACCAAGCTGCTAGAAGTTAAACCATAGTGAGACCGAGCTGGACCATTATTCATCTCTTTTCCAGATATTTTAGGTTTTCACCGTGGTATCAGTTCAGTATCGAGTATCGAGGTATTTTCGGGCAGGTATCGTATCAAAGTCATAATCTTGGTATCGTGCAACACTTCCCCATATACAACACAGCTAGCTAGGATAAAATGATACACAAAATCCATGCAGTCGTTTTCTCATATGGGCACACATCATGAGGTATGTGTTTGTGTTATACTTAAAATCCACCATCTGTATCTTACATATAACTGAAGTTAGCAAGTTATTGAGTTATTGGTTATTTCTTCATGTAAATCTAAATATGTGTTATAAATACACTATATGTTCTCTTACAGCCCCAACTACCATCCTCCAAGACGGCATGGTTCCACAGCACCACCCATCAGAGGTCCACCAGTTCTACCCCGTGCCCCCCGGCCCGGCCGCAGGCTACCTACCGCAGGTCCCCGACTCCGGCCCCTCTCCCTACGAGCCTCAGCAGCCCCAGCCCTCGGACATGTACCCTCCACCTCTCCAGCAGCAGCCCAGCTCCTCGCCCCCTCACCCGGGACACATGGGCTCTCACATGCCTCCCCAGATGAACCAACAACCTCCCCATCAGATGAACCAACAACCTCCCCATCAGATGAACCAACAACCTCCCCATCAGATGAACCAACAACCTCCCCATCTGATGAACCAACAACCTCCCCATCTGATGAACCAACATCCTCCCCCCCAGATGAACCAACATCCTCCCCCCCAGATGAACCAACATCCTCCCCCCCAGATGCACCAACAACCTCCCCCCCAGATGAACCAACAACCTCCCGATCAGATGAATCAACAACCTCCCCATCCGATGAACCATCAACCTCCCCATCAGATGAACCAACAACCTCCCCATCTGATGAACCAACAACCTCCCCATCAGATGAACCAACAACCTCCCCATCAGATGAACCAACAACCTCCCCATCAGATGAACCAACAACCTCCCCATCTGATGAACCAACAACCTCCCCATCTGACGAACCAAGCCCCTTATCCGGTAAACCAGCCCTCTCCCCATCAAATGACTCCGATGCCTCCACACCCGGTGAGTCAGCCGTCCCCACACACGCCCCCCTCCCCTGGACACATGCCCATGATGGATCAGCATGTCCTAGGCCAGCCCGAGGGTCAGCCCCTGCCTCCGATGTCTAACGCCATGCGCAGGAACTCTTTCACACCGCAGACGGACTTTTACGACCAAAGCGCTCACATGGTTAGCAACGAGATCCTGATATATGCACGGCTGTGTCACCTCATGCCCTTAAAGTGCCAGTGAATCCATATTTCATGTATATATATACCCAAATTGTGTAGTATGTCTTCAATGATTTTCAAAATAGTAATAATGCCTGTAACGGGTTCACAGAGCGCTTGGACACCAGGTTTGCTCTTTGAACAGAAAGTCATTTTATTTTCTCTCCAACAAAGTCCATCAAAACATAACTCTGTTAAAGGTAAATGATAACTCCGCTCAAAGCGGTCACAGGGTGCGTTCAACGCGATCTCTGGCGGCGATCGCCCCTGTCTCTACGCTCCTGATCCTTCCTGGATTCCCCTTCCCACTACAACACAAAGCAGGCACATAAGTACAAACACTCCCTGATTGGCCTGAGTGCTGTTGACACCTGCTCGCACTCGGGTCCAACCCCCCCACAGCCAATCCGGTGCGCTCCCAACCTGCCCATACTCCCCCTGCAGGCCAGATGTCGCACGTACCACCACAATGCCATTTTGTCATCGTTACTAAGATAATGGCGTTATTTCAGAAAAACCTGGTGACAAATCAAATGTTTCTGCCAGTTCTACTCTGCTCTGAGCTCTGAGCATTCTACTCTACTCCAAACTTGGGTCCTGTTCCTTTAGTGATGTTAAAATGGCTTTTCGGTGGCACTTTGATGACACTTGATTTCTAACTCTGAGAGCGATGCTACTACCATGGTGGTGTGGATGTGTGGAGCTCAGTTTGGGCAGTGCTGATGTTAATGGCTGTGTCCGAGAAGGGGATATGCCTACTGTCTAACGCCACGGTGTGTGGCGAATATCATATGGCTCATTATATCACTCTGACTTAACGATGTGCACTAGCTTAAAGAAGTATCAGGAAGTGGCTGTGGGCGTAAAACACGGGGATACACCTCTCCCCCACCTTCCCTGAGTTCTCTTTATGTCGGTGTTCAAATTTGAGCTGAAACTGGGGGTTCACTTACACTTTAAGCTAGCTTTGGTTCCATTTGAAGTCCTCAATACCTTACCTTCAGAATGCATGGATTCATGGATAGGGATGATAATGATCACCCTGTCTGTGTTCATGCCAGGGTGCCGGGAGACGATCGAGAACTTCTTCACAGTCTTCAATGCACATGGTAAGATTGGTTTATTTCAAATTGACTTTAGTGATTATTTCTGGTAATGTGCGTTCATAGGAGACCTTTGCTACAGTTTGGATCCGTCCCCCTACCACATTATGAAGCTGTTTTTGGCCTAATGATGATGCGCTAATGACGACTACACTATATTGAAACTACAAAACAAACAAAGGGGAAATAGATGGTTAGTTTAGTAGATAATCAAGCTGCTGTATCTAACCCAACCTTTAAGATTAAGATGGGGGCGGGGGGAATCTATGAATTAGAGTATCTGGATTATTTGCTTCCACAATGCCTGTATCCTCATACTGACTTAAAAGTAGAAATAAGGACCAAAAACGTAAATGAATAGTACCATCCTACAGAGGGTGCTTTAGAGTACTTGCCTGTTCAATTCACATTAACTATTTTCTGTTCACTAAAGCCGTGGTCCTCAAACTTTTTATACCGCGTACCACCACAGAAAAAAAAGATTCTCCCAAACTACCACCGTTATGACAGATGTTATAAAATATAACAACATACAGTAGTGTGGGTCTGTGGCCCTATTCAGCTATGCACATCTCATGCAGGAGGCACAATTTTTCTTAAATATAATATTATTCATTGTTAGCTGTCAGCTGTACAAAGTGGTAGCACTAGAACAGAGTCACGGAAACACATACACATAAACACACAGCAAGTGAGAACATGAACTCATGGTAAATGTATTTCCATTCATAATAGTATTTTGATAGTACTGTTTTTAATCGTAACTTTTTTTATTAATTTTAAATCCTCTGCATACCTCTTTACCATAGTTTGAGAACCACTGCACTAAAGGATATGGCGGATACACCTGCACGCCTGCAAATCTGCAATCTATGTCCTGATTTATGGCAATGATTTGTCTTGCTAATTATGTAATGATAATGTATACTCCGTATTAGGCAGGCATTATTTATAGTTAACTTTATAATAGCACAAGACTGAGAAAAAGGTATTCTGATATGGATGTTGACATTCTCTTGGCAAAACCTTACAAAAATGGGTGTTTGTTTGTGTGTATATGGACCTCCGAATTGAAAAGGTAACCTTTGACCTGACAGAAGATGCTGTTGCTTTAGCGCTCTCCTGTTGTGCTCCCTGCCCAGGCCTCCGGCCGCCGCTCCCGGACCACCTCCGAGTCCTCCACCCACTCCGGGGGGCGGGAGCGCAGCAACTCCTCGGCCATGCAGATGTCTTCGTCGCCGCCCCCCTCCATCCCTGAGCAGCCCCGCATGGAGGACCCTAAGAAGGCCAAGAAGCACTCCCCCAAGAAGGTACCCCCCACCGACCCATCTCCCTCTCCAGCTGATGGTTTTGGCACAATCCCATTTCTACCCCTTACCCCTCCCCCTTGTTTTGAAGGGGTGAGGGGAAGGGGTAAGGGGTAGAAATGGGATTGGGCCTTTATCTCGGTGTTAACACGGCCACTCTCTGTCCCCCACAGGGTGGAGGCGGCGGCGGCGGCGGCGGTGGGGGCGGCTGGTTGAACTGGCTCTATAGGAAGGGCAAGAATGAGGCTCACTTGCCCGATGACAAGAACAAATCTGTGAGTTGGATTATTTTCTTTTCATGATAAAGCTAGACCATTGCTAGCACCACATACTGTTTGTTTAATTTAAGATATTGAGACGGGAGTCTGCATCCCTCACATGACATGTAACTGATGGTGTTTTAGATCGTGTGGGACGAGAAGAGGCAGAAGTGGGTGGACCAGAATGAACCAGAAGAGGAGGTTTGTTATTTGCTCTTTCTTTTAACTTGAATTTATCTCAAAATAAATTCTCGCCGGTCATCCAGTTTGGATTCTTGATTGGATGTAGTACTTTCCTCCACTTTGATTTGGCACGGTAGATTCTGATCCATCAGGCCGGACTCATTGTCTAAATATCGTCAATTCATACATTGCATGTTGGATGTATGGTGCTTAATGGCAACTATTTTTTTTTTTTACTTTTGCATGATATTAATGTTTTGCCACAATAAATAGTAGTACTACTACCTTGTTTTCTAGTATTGTTAAGTTGAGTAGTTGACGGAAAAACTAAACTTACCCCAGCAATGTCTTTCTATCGACAACTTGAAACCTCTAAGAGACGAGGTCATCCCTCATCTGGATCAAAATGACATTAGAATTGTTTTTATGTATAGAGTAAACCCCTCCCGCCACCTCCTCCTGGATTCAAGACTGGTCCTCCCATGCTGGGCCCTGGAGGGCCCGGCAGGCCCCCTGGAGGGGGGCCCCCGGTCAACATGTTCTCCAGGAAAGCAGGTGAGAGATGAAACCGTCCTCAGCTATCATAATGAGGGATGTGGGATCCTGAGTATGTTGATGCCTGACTGGCTGGTTGTTTCCTCAGGCACTAAGAGCCGCTATGTGGACATCCTGAACCCCAGCAAGACATCGCGGCCCGGGGGGATGGGGCCCGCCCCGGCAGACATCTTTGCTCCGCTGGCTCCCATGCCAACCAACCTGTTTGTGCCGGGGGCAGGTGTGTGTAATACACTGCAACGTGATGACACTTTTTGCACAACAATTATTGCATTTTCGAGCGGTGCCCGAACCTAAAAAGCATTTTTGAGCAACAACATATGAGAGAATCACACACACACACACACACACACACACACACACACACACACACACACACACACACACACACACACACACACAGACAGACAGACAGACAGACAGACAGACAGACAGACAGAGACACAGAGACACAGAGACACAGAGACACAGAGACACAGAGAGATATAGTTATATATTTATAGTTATATATAGTTCCACTACCAAATTGAAGGACAAACTGATGTTTTTGTTGGTCCAAAGCCCCAGAGGATCAGCAGCCCATGGAGGCCAGTGAAGGAGGCGCCCAGGAGCAGGCTGCTCCCAGTGCAGGTGCTGCACCACAGGTAACAAGGACAACCTTCTACTGGTGGACAACATGTAGAACCCAATAATAGTAGTATAGTCTTAGTCTTCACAGAATGATTGGATTAGATTAAGAGAATAGGTCGGCATGCTTGCTAAAGGATGGCTAAAAATAGCCAATACCCACAATTAAGATGCCCCTAGTATAGTAGGTGTCTAAAATCTGGATGTGTGCGTTGTGCTGTGCTGAAAGAGTGTTAGTGTAGTCCATTTTGGTTGTTGTTTATCCATTACGGCTAGCCAGAGGAAATCCAGAGGAAAAAAAACTTCTCAACAATCTGGAATGAGAAGGATAAAATGAGCCTTCATGGTGCGTAACTCTCCCTGCCTGAACCGGAGCTTGCAGAGACCACTGCTGCAATCTATCGATCAGTTTAACACCTGATCCTATTCCTTTTCATTTATAAATTGTTATACTGTAAACAAAAAGCCATACTACAGTATCCCAGGTTTGCTGAGCGGATACCAGTGGCTGTCAGCTCACAGGTCAGAGTCTGACTCGGTTAGTGCAGACCTTCAATGTAGCCTCAAAGTTTCAAAGACACAATTCCCAATAATGAGAGTAGGCCTATGTAGCATTGCTCACACTATACCGGTAGCTTTTACTGGCTACTCCAGCGCCTGGACAAAAGGGGATGACGTGGAAACCTGTTCATTATAGCGTTTGCAGGACAGTGGTAAATGCAGAGGGTGATTCATGGAGGAGTTCTCTCGACGTGTGTGTACGCTAATGGAGGGATTTAAACTGTGTGCATTGATTACACCATGTAATCCAGAGTCCATCAACCACACACACTCCAGTGTACTCCCTATTATCACAGCGCAAATGGGGGGTTTGAACAATGTGCAAAGTTTTGATAAAATGACAGGGCAGGACTAGCAGTATTGACCAGGAGAGATATCACACAGCAGGGAGGCGGATCGCCTCACAAGGAACAAAGGCGACGAGCAATGGCAGACTGACCTGATGGGCCCCTAATGCGATGGCTGGGGCGGTGCAGACCGGGGAGAAAAAGGTTATTGGACGGAGAGAATACAAAATGATGTTTTATCCAACTCCTCTAGATGTTCAACCCAACGCTGATGCCTCCAGGGGGAGATGGCCTGCCTGAGTCTGGAGAGGTAAGAACACATCCAGGGTCTCGTCCCTCTGTAACGACCGCAGCCGTCAGGACGCTGCCCTCCACATGAGCTGCTGCTCCCATCAGCCCGCCGCCCTGCGGGGGGCCTCTGGATTGCATTGCGGGTGTTAACATTAATATATATTGCATGCGGGGAAGTAAAATTGACAAATGAGCTAATTCCATTGTCTGTTCATTAATTTGCTTTCTTTATGCTCTAATTTTGAAATCCTTCTAATGTACTTTCTAAATGGGTTTACAGTGAAGGAGGTTCTCTGATGAATTAACCTGGCTCTGTGGTGTTGTCTGTTCTGTGTGGCCTCTCTGTCTGTAGCTGTCACGTTCTAGCTCAATGAGCTCTTTATCACGTGAAGTGAGTCAGCATTTAAACCAGGTACCTATAGCTGAGTCTCAACCAGCCCCAACCCCACCCAACCCCCCTGCCAAGCACCTCCACCCACCCCGTCCTGCCCACCACATCGCACGCTTGATGGCATCTGGCTCCGTTATCTGTGCTACTCCAGATAGCCACCAGCTGCCCCTCCTGCGGTCTCCAGCATAGATCCCTCCTCTTTGATTTGACAGACCAGCTCTGATTTAAAGTCATTAAACATGACCATCGTCAGCAGGCCTGTGGTTCAGACATGGGGAGATCCAAAACATGATCTGCCATCATCAGTGTTTATCAGTATCTGAAACCAGGGTGTTTCCTACTTTGTAGCTGTAAACCTACCAGTTATGTACAGTTACAACACTGAAGTAGTTCAGTCAAAAAGCCTGGTCGTGCATTGCTCATGGAGTGACTTCTGCTGGAGACATGTGTTTAAAGACCAGCCCATTGTTGTCATGGCAGCATTCTAACACTAACCACCGCCACAACGCTTTGCATGCTTCACTAATGTGTCGTGTTCTAACGGTGCTTGCTGGGCCTCAAGGATTTTTGTTGCATCTGGAGTGTTCATTACTTTATTGGGAAAAGAGAAAATACATCAGACGATACACACAGGATACACAAGAGCTAGTGGTAGGGTTTAATGGCACATCCTCACTCCAGTGTGAACTGAATATTTGGGCTGTACCGTCTAACGCTGCCGTCTCCTTTCAGGGACAGCAAGCCCCACCCGCTGGAGGCGTGACCTTTTATAACCCCGCCCAATTTGCACAGGTGAGAAGACCCCAGGAAAGCGACAATGAAAAACATATTGGTTATAAAGAATGGGGTGGTGTAACTCATGTAATTAAATGTAACCTATACAGACTGTCGTTGTTGGTGTTCTTTCTTTGGAAGTCCTTCATATCCTTGTCTTCTCTTTTGCAGCCCAGTGCACAGTCCGGAGGGCCGCGGGGGCAAGGCCGCTTCGGGGGCCAGAGGCAGTACCCAGTGGTGAAATAGACCCCTCTCCACAGACTCATCACAGCTGGTAGTCATCCTGTCCGCAAGTGACTGAAGCACATGGACAGATTGCTTTCATCTGAAGGACCCTCTCGTTAATCCTCCTCATCACCAATACCGTCTTCATCCTACTCTGACATCGTACCCGCTCTTGTTTTCTCTGGTTTATGTTTCCTACTGGAAGTCCATTGCTTTTTTATTTTGTGTATATATAGGAAAGATGCTGTCACTGAAAGGGCTTATTCCTCCCAATCTATTTTTATAGAGGGCTTTCTTAATGCGTCAGATTTTAATATGGATGCATTTACACACCAAACCATATGCTTAAAATGAACTACCAATTATAGATTCAACTCTGAACCCCACCGGCCCTGTATCATGTCTATGGTCCTTTTGTCCAGGCTTTCTTGACTGCAAGCGTGTGTGTGTGTGTGTGTTTGTGTGTGTGTCTGGGCAGAGTCTGGACTGTAGAGGAATAGAATTGAACCATTCATGTAAATTGTGCATATCGTGGTTTCCTGTGCACTGGACGTGGAGGGTCAATTAGAAAAGGAGCAGACTGCATCTTCCACTGTGATGATGTCAGACCCACAGGATGGACGTCACATCCTTGACCTCTGCACCTTTTTGTCGATTGTTATTCCAACTTTTGAGATGTTTACTCCAAGATCTCGAGCTATCACACGGCCCCCCAAGTGGTGGTTCAGCTCAGAGAAACAAGGATTGGTCTTCAGTAACACCAGGATTCAGAATACAAGTCCCTCTTTAAATGTGGTATAACAAATCCATCCAAATGTGTAAATCTGATTGATTGTATTTATCGAGTCGTAGTCCTGAATGTGTGTTTTGAGAGCAACTAATTTTATTTTCTGATGGGCTTGAATGAAATCTGTTTTAGTCATAATCTAGTGGTTGATTCGCATCCCTGATTGTTCAACTGCAGCTTATGCATATTAATTTGAGTTGCAAAAATGAAAACTTATTGCATCAAATTAATTTCCCCAGAACATTTCTTTGCTAACTGTTGTCCCGTCTCCCTAAGACCCGATAGACCAATAGTTTGTGATGATCTTAAATGGCTTGCTTTGGTAATAGGCCTAGACCAGTGTAACAGATTTTTTTTTAATCCTCCCTTTGAGAGAAACTTGTCATTTACCCCAAAGTGAAAAATCCCTATTGTAAGATTCTATACAAAAGAATAAAACGAAATTAAATAAAGATATTTTTTCGCTCTTTAGCACTTTCAAAGACCTGTCTGTGGCCTACTCTTGATCTTTAATGTTTCTGAAAATGTCAGAATCCATGTGTAGAGAATCATTAAATGATTGAAAATAGAAATATCTACAATGCATGCCTCTAATGCACTTGTATGCATGAACACAAGTCAAGGAGCGCAAACAGAGGGTGTAGGAAAAAGGGACATTAGAGTAATAGTAAATACATAGTCATACAATTTAAGTTGTAAGTATTTTGCGTGTAACACATTTAATTAATTATAGTAAGTCAGACAGGAGCAAATGTTATGTGGCATGCCTGTAGCATTCCATTAAAACACATTGTATTGATTAAATTGCTTTTTCTGGCAACATTTTGGTGAAATAATGAGAAAACAAAACAAAGTTTCAACTTGCATTGAGTCATGTGAAATTGCACAATTCCAGCTTACACCTCGAAGGTGAACAAATGTCCTATTTCTAAAAGGGGTTTGTCAGTCTAGCATACAGGGTGTATCCTCTAAGTGTTTAAGAGTCCCAGATCCCTGTGGATCCTAATCATCTCATCCATACAATTAAAACGTATTTTGGTTGGAAACACATGATCTGCAGCCATGGTGGTCCACCCTTTACCGTTCTCTTGCTCCCAGCATCTCTTAAGATCCTCTTCTGTTTGAAGAACGTGCACAATCATGATGCCTTTTTTAAACAGAGGACTTGAAATTCTCCAGTGCTGCCTGTGCTTTCCGAACCGCCCCTTCCAGCGCTTTGTTATCTCTCAGTAGCTGTGGGAGGGTGGAGGGGTCCATCTCCAGCAGCATACCTACAAAGGGATTGGACCTTTGAGATGGGATATCAATTCACTGTAATCACATTGCCATTGTTGTTATAACAAACCTGTGATGTCAGTAGCGTGGACTGAATCCAGCCTCTCCACCAGCAAGAACAGATTCTCTCCTAGTCTATCCATGTCTTCCATGAGCGATGGGTCACTCATACAGGTCTCCAACTCCTGCCTGGGGGGGGGGGGGGGGAGACGGACTCATGCTTCAGTCATCATTTGCGAACACAGTAACACTAGTAGAGCTATAACTGTAATAATAGCATGATAACATACTCGTTAAGTGTCTTCAGGGAGAGGTTCACCTGCTCTTGTAACAGTGTAGGTTCTGAGAACAGTTTTAAAACGGTTTCTTTGTGCTGCTCGAGAAGCATACCTGTTTAAGATCAGAAGTAAGGCGTTGAGTAAAACCGTGCCAGTCATCATAAGAATCAGAGTTATAAACAGTTTGCTTTGATTCAATCATACAGACGCATGGGAGATGTGCTCACCGGTTATTTTATGGGAGTGCCCAGTGTTGTAGGTGTCCACAAGCTCAAACAGTTGATCTCCAAGGGAGTCTGAAGACCCAGAAACATTCTCTTCATCATTGTAATTACTGCAAAATAAATCCATCCCTCACATTCAACAAGTTGGATACTTATTCACATTTGTTAATGATTCTGTACACAACATGTTGCAAACCGCCATACCCAAGAAATCTTCATATACTATCAATATTGAGTATAGCTACCTCGGCACCAGCTGTTTGTCCAAGGCGCTGAGGGCTTTCTCTAAGGCTCCCGCCAGGAGGGCCTCGTCCTCCAACATCTGGCTCAGAGCCGGCCCGGGAAGCTCCAACAACATGCCTTCAACACACACGACAACATGCCTTAAAAACACAAGACAACATGCGTTCAACACACAAGACAACATAACTTAAACACACAAGACAACAATGCTTCAACACACAAGACAACATGCCTTAAACACACAAGACAACATGCCTTCAACACACAATACAACATGACATGTAGTCACTTTCCTTTATCCATGTCTTTGACTAGAAGCCACGTTTTAAATGTTTATGTTAATGTTTGAATGTTAATAGCCTGATTGTTACATGGTTTACAACTCTACCTATACAAACAAAACATAAAATAAAATATAAACTCACTTTGAACAGAGCTTAACAAACAAACTCACCTGTGAGTTTCCCAGCGATTTCTGCATGTTTGAGATAGATCAAACTATACAACTGTTCACCAAGTGCCTCCAGGGCTCCCTCACCTTCCATGTCTGACAGTCCACATGGATTCGTCACTACAGAGCTGGTACATACCAGAGCACCAGGGGTTTGTATGGGGTTGTGTGTTGTGTGTTTCGTTGTTTTAGTCCACACTCCGCCATTTCCATTCAATTCAGTGGAGTTGTACGTCAAACCATAAATAAACGTATATATACAACGTATTCTTGGCTTAGTCCTTGCATGAGAATGACTGTGGTAGTTTCAAACACAACAATTACCACCTAATGACAACTAATCTCACGATGAATGACTAAACAGTGACTAAAAAACCAACAGCAGCAACTACCGTCAACACACCATCCGCTCCGGTGCTTCCGACGTGGTTTCCGACATGGAGGCGGGCCTTGCGATGTGACGTCACGACGTACTGTGTGTGGTTCCGGAAGTAAAACAGTTCAATTCATTTTCTCCATAGAGGTTTTGATTAAAAGCCATAATGTCGTAACCATCCAAAGTATACTTATCACGTGCCAATATATTGTGAAACTATGGTATATGCTCCTGCAGAAGCCACAAGTTAAAGACGTAAAAATCGAGGTTTGAGGAAAAACACGTTTTATTCGCGATGTCTTTGAAACCACTACACTACCCATAATCCTAAAGTGTAACACAACGTCTTTGATTGGCGGAGCTCGATGTTATCAGGAAAAACTGCAGTCAGGAACGAAGGAACGTACCATGTCGAGGACAACGCTACACACTATATGAAACACTATACATACCATGCGAGTTGTCTGGTCCCACTTCAACCATCATTGCTACCGTCTACCGCCCCCCGAAACCGAATAGTGAATTTTTAAATGACTTTGCTGCCTTTCTCACCCATTTATCCTCTCTCTCACCAAGCATAATTCTATTGGGTGATTTTAACAATCACATGGACAATATCAATCTGCCGCTCACCAAAGACTTTACTTCCTGTTTAGAGTGTTGGATGTCAACAACATACCACTTTCCCCACACACTCCAAAGGACACATTCTGGACTTAATCTGCTGCTCTGGTGTCACCCCTTTTGATCTCACAGCTGATGAACTCCCCATAACTGACAATTTTCTCCTCTCATTTACATTTAAACTCACTCTCTCCATCTAAAAAAAACCCGCCCTATTTAATTTCGTAATATAAAGAATATTGACCCTGCCACTCTCACTTCAAGAATCCACCCCCCCTGCCTCCCTGACATTCACAATCTATCCACTCCTGATGATCTGGTCTCTCATTACAACAATGGACTCAATAATATCCTTAATTCCCTTGCCCCATTAAAAACCAGATCTGTTTCCTTTTCCGTCTCTGCCCCTTGGTTCACTCCCGATCTCCGTTTAATGAAAGCCAAAGGTCGGCAACTTGAACGTCTTCATTTGAAAACTGGTCTCAGTATTCACAAAGAGATGTACAAGAACCACATCTTGCATTATAAGGACTCCATTGCTGCCAGCACTAAAACCCACTACTACTCCAATATGATCACGGCCAACAAAGGAAACTCTAAGTCACTGTTTCCCCTGCTTAACAAAATTACCCAACCCCAGGATTCTCTCCCCCCTCAACATCCTTCTGCAACTCCATGATGTTCTTTTTCATCAATAAAATCAAGAACATTCACCTGCACCTTGGATCAACCCCTCATCTCAATATCTCAGCCGACTTTTACCCTTCCACACACTCATTCTCCTCCTTCCAGCTCCCTGATATCTCAGAAATCACTGAACTCATTCGGAAATCCAAGCCATCCACCTGTCAACTTGACCCCTACCCACACATCTGTTTAAGTCCTCCCTCCCCTCCCTAATTCCTCTCATTTTTGCACTCATCCACTCCTCTCTTACTACTGGAACTGTCCCTACATCCTTCAAAACTGCTGCCATCACCCCAATTCTGAAAAAACCTGGTGCAGACCCCTCCAACTTCAACAACTTCCGTCCTATATCCAATCTGCCTTTCATCTACAAAATCCTGGAAAAAACAGTTGCCTCCCAACTCCATTTTCACCTATCTGACAATTACCTTTACGAACAGTTCCAGTCCGGATTCCGCCCACTCATCAGAAGCACCAACGACCTCCTTATGGCAGCTGATTCTGGACTACTCATCATCCTCATCCTCCTGGAGCAGCCCTTGATACCATCTGTCACACCACACTCCTCAACAGACTATCCTCCATTGGCATCACAGACACTCCGTTTGACTGGTTCACATCTTATCTTTCTGGCCGTACTCAATTTGTCCAACTAAAGTCTTTTAAATCCATCCCCTCCCCCGTCTCCTCAGGTGTTCCCCAGGGTTCTGTCCTGGGGCCCCTACTCTTCATCATTTACCTCCTTCCCCTCGGCAATATCTTCCACAAATAGTGAAAAATAGTGTACACAGTCTTGTACCTTTGCCTTTTCTTCAGTTTCCAAATTATTTTGCCCCGAATCAAACGTTTTATGGTCACGACTACCATGAAGAACGATTGGCTTTGTTCCAAGCTTAAAACTCTTTATAAAACAATTTTACAAAAAGTAAATGGTGAAAATAATGGGACATTTACCTCCGGGACCAGAGCGGTTCAGATAGGGGGTGGTCAACGTTACGCAAATGGAGGAGTCTGTTGGATGACGTCACCACGTTACTGTCGGTCCCGTGGGAACCACACGCAGGACGGGCCAATATTGAAACATAAACAAAACCCATTTCAGTTCAGCTATTAAATAATGCACAGCGACCCAGGTGGCGTGGTGCTGAGTGTGGTGGCTGAGTGTGGGGGCTGATGGGGCTGAGTGTGGAGGCTGAATGGTGCTGGGTGTGGGGCCTGAGTGGGGTTGGGTGGTGCTGAGTGTGCGGGCTGAGTGTGGGGTTGAGTGTGGTCCTGGTGTGGGGGCTGTAGTCACTATTCTGTTACTCTGTCAGGGGTGTTTCTGGGTTTCTGAAATTTCCGGGGCTTAGCCCAGAGAGAAAATGCAAAAAAGAAAATACGCTTTATTGTGCATGCACATTTTTTCATAATGCTTTACATGAGTATACAAAATGAACCGTTTATTATAGATTTAAATAGCTTCCTGACTGCTGTGCTGCTTTAGCCTGGTCCTACCAGACCATCGTACTTCATTTCATTTGTACAGAAGGTCTGGAACTGCTCAATTGACAAACGTTCACTCACTTGGAGGCGGGTGTCTGTAGAAGTTTTAAAATGATTGGATCTGCCCAGTGCCACTCTGGATCTGCCATAACCAACCGCATTGTGTTTGGTCGTGACGTATGTCATGCGACGGGACCGGCTCCTTCACCACTAACGGAGCCAGCTGGAAAATCAAACTTTTCCAGAACCTGGTGGGGAGAAGCGCCACAACATCATGGCCACCAACAAAACCCTGCAAAGCTTGTTCTTGCTCCGGCTTTAATTGATCGATTTTCGGAAGCGATCCCACAACAGACCGAATAGCTTCTCTCGTATCCTTCTCCATTGTCGTCCTCTGACTACAACTGAAACTGGCGCGCGACCTAGACGTCATCGTTCTCAGCCACTCCCTCTGTTCGCTGATTGGACCGCCAGAAATCTGGTTTCCATGGAACGCATTCATATTAAGCAGACCCAGACCTAGTACTGAAGTGAAATGAAAATTTAGCGGAAGTAGGTAGGTGGGAGGTGCCAGGCTAGTGCTGCTTATCCCCAGACATCTAAAGGTCCATTCAAGTTATTTCAGAGTGAAATGAATACAAGTGAGACAGACCTTACACACATAGGCCTATATATATTCGCAACGGTTTATGGGTTGAGTATATATATATATATATATATATATATATATATATATATATATATATATATATATATATATATATATATTGCTGTCAAGCGATTCAAATATTTAATCTCGATTAATCACATTCATGTCATAGTTAACTCGCGATTAATCACTTTTTTTTTTCTATTCTAAATATCCCTTGATTTCGTGCTGCTAGCCTTTTAGTGAGATCAGAGAGTGTTGAGAAGGATATTGAGGTGGATATAAGAAGAGAGACCCGCAGTGAATTCAACCCGGTCCAATAATTACTTTCTCTCCATTGAAATCCATTCATATTTTTTCGATCTCATAGGTCCCATGGGCTCTACCGGAACGGGCGTGACTTCGCCACTCTATGATTCCCGTCACACTCCAGGCCAACAGGGGGCGCACTAGTAATACCAGCAGTCAAATAACATTCCTCCAACAATTGACCGATAATATAGTCCCACATTACAATGAATAATTTAAATGTCAATCTTTCGTAAAATTTGCATTTAAAAATAACTAAACTATTACACTTACAGCATCACGTTTGAGTGCATTAGAGAACGATGTTTGGTTGAGATGACGAGAAATAGGTTCAGGTCCATGCGGAGGGCTATTTGAAAGAGTCCATTTTATCCGGCTTCCGCCCTTTCTCTTCCTCTCCCTCCGCGCTAAGGTAACGTGGTCGCTCCGTGTGTTTGAGGCTCACCTCTAAACCTTTACTTTACGGCCCATTTTTGGTACTTCGCTATTATAAGTAAGGCGTTTTTTGATGGGTATATTATTATTGCTTTGACGTTGTGTGCCATCTGTCACACTGAAGCGTTGAGATGGTATAATATGTGCGATAACCTGTGAGCTGGTCGGGCCTTAGCATTGGTTAGCATTGAATGCAACGAGTGAAGCATTGCTACATTTAGTGCTGGCATTTAACATTGAACCAAAGATTATCTTTATTCGATGTGACCATGACCGTATACATCATTTTAGGAAATGGTTCAACCGATCTGTTCTCATGTCCGTGGACAACAGCACTCGCTGCTCGCTGTCTTCTAGTATTCATAAACACATGCGCTGGTCAGCTTAGTTGATGGGTTGACTATTTGATGTGCTGTTCAACTGAGCCTCACAAATAAACGTCTGCCGTCCTCCCATGTCTCTAGATTCGCCATGTCTTCTCACCTGCAGTGGATGGTTATTCGTAACTGCTCCAGCTTCCTCATCAAGAGGAACGGACAGACCTACAGCACCGTGAGTGGTATATTAGTTACTACTGAAAACCCTTTCTGGCTATTTCTAGAAAATCTTCTGACGGATATTCATAAATGATCTCAAAATGATACCTATAACCTTAATTCTGAATGTGTATTATATCTGTTGTGATATTTATCTCCCTGTATATTTGTTGAACAGGAGCCAAACAACCTGAAGTCCAAGAACTCGTTCCGCTTCAATGGCCTGGTGCACAGGAAGACTGTGGGTGTGCAGCCCGCTGCTGACGGCAAAGGAATCATGGTTGTCCTGAAGAAGCGTGCAGGTTAGGATTAGAATCTGGGTTTTTCCAGCATGTAGCCAGTGATATTTATAAATTGTTGCCATATAAATCAAATTAACAACCCTGAAAGAAAGTTAAGCTGATGATGGTCCCAGGTTCACGCAACGCAAGGGGGTTACGGACCCTCTTTTCGTCCACCGCAAGGGCCTGACATGCGCCTCTCAAAAATGTAACCATCCGTCGAGGTGACACAGAAGCAAGGGCTGTGATTGGTCCGTTCACTAAAACCAGACGCAACCAAAACAGGTTCACGACTGCCTCGAAGCGTCTGCGTGGTCCTTGTGTTGCGTGTACTTGGAACCATAATCAGCCCTTTAGTATATAGTTCTTCCCTGACAATGCGATGGTGGCTTCGTGCCACCTTGCTATTTCCAGCGGCACTATGTACAATTGAAAACTGAGCTGATGTGGATAATATGGGGTTTTAAACAGTTATCAATCATTATGGCTTCATTGGACAGTATAGACATAGTAAGTGAGCAGTCCTTTCCAGAAAGGCTCGGGGGGGCTTTTATCATCCTGAAGATTGTCTCTTAATGTTGACACTACAATACTTGCTTCCGATTGAACAGGTCAACGCAAGCCTGTCAGCACATACGAGAAGATCACCATTAACAAGAACTCCCGCGCCACCCTGAGCAGTGTCAGGCACATCATCGGCAAGAACAACTACAGGAGAGACCTTCGCATGGTGAGCGACTCCACACTTGGCCAATATTAGGATATGGGTGGTCCTTTTCAGAGAAACATACAACGCCTCCAGAATTCACAATTATTCAATAGTTAGGATTTTCCATACACAAGGACAGGCAGAAATAAAGAGATTAGGTATACATTCTAACAAGCCGAACCCAGTCCTTCAACGTAGAGTGAAAAGCAGGTAAAAAACTGACCAATGGAACTCTAGTGTGGCTGTAACACCAACACGGTTCAACTGACTTTTGATATGTAAACATTGGTGAAAACAATTTGAGTTCTTCTAAGTAGGATACCTGCCTAAATATCTTGATACTTAATTGATCCCATGGCGAACGCCTCCATCAGGAGTGCAGAGCTCCGCCATCGAGCTGTAGGGAGTAGTTTGGGTTCAGTGCTTCAGAGCACTACTGTAGTGTGCATGCTATTCCCCATGAAGTGAGACTTATTATTTTCCTGTTTAATACAATTTTGGTTAATGTGCTTTCTTTGTTTCGTTATTGTAAATAATTTGATCACGGCCAGTGTTATCAAAGCTTTAACATTGCATGCAGTTATCCGTCAACACTTTTTTAGTTATCTTAATATATTTGCAACCAGATAAATTATTATATTTTACTTTGTGGTTTTGACGACAAGTTCATATGTTTTTTAAGTCTTGAATCAAATTTTCATGAGTCTTAAATATTTGACGCTTTCGGGAGAGGATAAAGAATTTCAAACCAGCAAATGAAATATTGATTTGACTTATTTATCCAGTTGAGAGAAAATAACATAATCAGAAACACAAATAAATGTTTACTTTACTATGTTTACTATAACCCTCAGGAGGATTTATAATCAGACTATGCACGTTGGGCTGTGAAATCTGTATCAAATGTGTTCCATCAGGTATTCTTTAATTAATGCTGCCTTGTATATGTCCAGGTAGTTTTAAGCCAGACAAGTTGAAATGTCATACATGGCGACTTTATTGATCAAGTACGGTTCACTGGCTCAAGGAGGCCTAAATCAGTAGACTGGATGTTGGGGTTTGAACCAAGAGCCTTTCGCCTGCCAGTGATGAACTTAAACATTTGACTATCCTGCCGCCCCCTTTTCTAGTTTTAGAAATGTGTTTTGTAATGCAAACTCTGCTCTCCCATCAGGCGGCTCTGCGTCGTGCCAGTGCCATCCTGAAGAGCCAGAAGCCTGTGGTGATCAGGAAGAAGCGCACCAGGGCTGCCAAGACCGCATAAATGTCATAATTCTGAAATAAAACATTTTGAAAACACTGCTTGGTCATTTGTGTTTTATTGTTGCTGGATTAGGAGCAGGAGGGTTTATATACAAACAAAATGTAAACATTTAAATTGGCTGATATTAAAGGTCCCATGAAATGGCACCAGCTGTGAGTTTGAGCCTTACAAGCCGTTTCGAAAATTGCTATGTATAGGAGTTTACAATTTTTGAATTACTAATAATAACTCGACTGTACTGATCGTAAATATATATATACACTGAAAAAAGTATAACCATGCTCAAATTAAAAAAAATGATGTCCAGATATCACATCTGATATATTTGACTTCACAGAATTTAAATTGAGTCACTTGTTATGACCTGATTATTTTATGTTGATGTAAACAGCAATACTGTACTTGACCCAACCTTATTAGCCTTGATCCAAATGATTTTCTCAACATTTCAGTTATTGAACCAAACTATATTTACTTTCAACTAAATTAACATGAATTAAAGTTTGCATTGACATGTTAATTTATTTACATATAACCAAACTATAAAAAAGACACTTGGGCTATCAAACTTAATGTATTTATTCATCTTTAACATATGAACCGTAACATATTTAACATGAGAAAGGAGCAGATGAGAGGGGTGGAGATGGGAACCGGAAAGGATGGAGAGGATGAGAGGCGGGAGAGAAGAGGATAGAGAGAGCAGGACAGGGCCATGAGGGCAGGATGCTATGTTTTCTAAAAACCAACATGGTATACTGCTTTATCACCCTCTGGTGACTGGAATCTCCCTGTCCAGATGCAGATCTTGATAAAGACTACCCTTAAAAGGGCAGTCTTTATCAAGACGGCATCTGAATCTGCTGCTGTGTTTTCAGCACGGATATAAACTGTAATGATCTTTAAGAAATGCAAGTCAAGTAAAAAATAGATTGCCTACCAAGCAAATGAACCAGAACAAACACACACATGGTAATAAGCCTATACACAGGCTCTATCAAATCTGAACTGTAATTAAATTAAATATTGCTCTCTGGAAGCAGTATTGACCCTCAAACGACTAAATTCAAAACATGCACTCAAAGCCCAACAATATAATAGTCTTAAATGGCTTCAGCACCTGTGGCTAGGTGCAACTAAGTGCCGCTGAGGTTCTCCCCCTCGTAAAGTGCTGGCTAGCAGGTTAAAGGGGACATATTATGAAAACAGCACTTTTCCTGGGATATGGGGTGTTGTTATGGGTAGATGGTGCTCCCACACGCATACAAACTTTGAAATCAGTCTGTACATGATTTTTTGAGTGAGATACGCATTTCTGGAAGCAGCCCGCCTCCAGCTACCAAACGAGCGAGTCAGTTTCGGCGCCCCCTCCTACGTATGAAGGGGGCACATTTGAATATTAGCTCCCACTTCCCCACTCCCCTCCAATCAGAGCATCGCTAAGATTTTGTGGACCAGCGGACGAGCAGCTCCGTCGGGGGGAACTCGGCGCTAGCCCTGCAGCTAAGCTCCGGGAGTACAATCCCTTTCTCTGGCGCCGAGCTCACCCCGCCGAAGGGAAGTCGGGAGGAGGAGACATGGAGTAGAAAGGGATTTCCCTCCCGGAGCTGAGCTGCCGGACTGCCGCCGAGCTTCCCCAGGCGGAGCTGCTCATCGGCTGGAGTACACCGCCGGTCCGGAGCTGCCGGACTGTGGCCGGACAGCTTTGACAGCGGCCGGCAGCTCCGGCGCGGGGCAGTGCGGCAGTCCGGCAGCTCAGCTCCCGGAGTACAATCCTTTTCTTCTCCATGTCGCGGTTCATGGACTTCAGAGAGTCAATGCAAAAGTTCCTTTCCCCCCCAATTCTTCTCAACCATGGCCGAGATATCCCCCACTACGAGTCTTTACTTTTGGAAGTACCAGAGACGTCAGACAGTCTTTATTATTCATAATATCATCCGAGGCGCACATAGCTTTTGGCCGTGATATTAGATAGATTATATAAATACCTGTATATAATATTATTATTATGTTACATTATATATAGATCTCTAGGAGTCAGCAAACGGCAACAATCCCTTCTCCTCCATGCTGTGGTTGTCTGACAGCTCATTGGTCAATGGGCAGCAGCTCATTTGCATCAAGGCTACAGACACCAGAAACAGCTCATTCTGAAGGGACTGGAACAGAGGGGAATAGCAGACTTAGCAGTAGACAATTTTTTTTTTCGTAAAAGCTATTTCCAGCAAACAGCTTTAAAAACATGTTTTCTGGAACTCAAATACTATGTTTAATTGTTGGGAAAACACACCATAATATGTCTCCTTTAATACACAGACACAAAAGCACAGGTGCCCATACTCTGCAGGCCGCAAACACACACAAGCATGTGTACACATGGCACACACTAGTGTGCAGTGTGGAGTTCACCATTCAGTTTGCGAATCTTGGAGCTCATCTTGTTGGAACCAAGCTCCATCAGGTTCTTCTTAAGAGCCTCAAAGGTGAACCTGAACCCCTGGAGATATTCCATGTTAAGAGCATAAAAGAGTCCAAAGAGCAGTATCACTCCAGCTGCCCCGGATGTTAGCGAGCGATCCATTGTCATAACGTTACCGGTAAATGCGTCATTACCACTCAAACGTCAGCTAGCTCATGTTAGCTAGCTAACTCGCCAGGGGTAACGGGTCGGAAAAACACGTTTTAAGGCCCAACCAAGAGCCTGCCTGGAACGTGGCACAGCCCGCCACATAGACGGATTATGAGATATCGGGCCCCTGGGCACGTGGACTCCGCATCATGGCCGCATCAAGTAGGTACGGATGGCGTGCCCACACTAGCCAAATGATCTAGAGTAGACGTTGGGGGGCAAACGTACTCAGGCACGGTACAGATGGCCTAGTGTGATTGGGCCAAGGTTGACAAGACCTGATCCATGGACCAGGCGTGAGTGAGAGTAACGTGCCTGCGCACGCGCCTGTGACTGTGCGGTTAAGATGGTATGGTCCAATATAGTGGTGTCTGAAATGATTGGGAAACGTATTTACAGGTCAGAAGGATATATATATATGTTTTGAGCCCCTTGAAATGTTTTTCATTACCTATTTTTTCAACCTTTAAAAAATAATTGTTTTAGTTTTGTTTGAGGGGGGACAAATCTACCTTTTCTAAATATTGCCATATTATTTGCCATATTTTGCACTGTCACAGCCATTATCAAAACTTGAAACTCCTAACTGAGCATGAGACCTGTTTTTGAAACTCACATCCTCACTGTCTAAGGGCAACTCTCCCACTCTTTACACCCATTTAGTGTCTGCCTTTGTACCGAGGCACGGATAGAAGTGTAAACTAGAGAAGATAAGACTACTCCCCAGGTACATAGAAAGAACAGACCCATGACCCGTTTTATGAGTGGCTTGTGTTTGTCCTAAAATTACCCCTAAATAAGATACAGGAGTTATACAAACCGTTCTGATTCATGGCTTCTGTTAAATATACTCTTTTCAGTGCATGCCATCTATTAATATGAATCTACAAGCTATATATGGATAGGTCATGATTAGATGTGTACTCTTGGTGGGGTTGACTTTCCCCTCCACGTTGACCCACGTGCCAACATCAGCTCCCATTAATTAAATCCAGAATGTCCCCATCGATTACCTATTGGACAATGTTCCGTATCTGCCGCCATGCCCTCTGCTACCATCGATCAATAGGAGGGGGAGGTGACTCGCGTGTCATTGGTAGTTATTTATTTCATGTGTTTGTAAGTATATTAAATATGGATCAAAACTAGTAAGGCAACGATTCAGTTTATGGTCAGAGACTGACCAGTGGTGAAGAAACCTTTGGATTTATTCCAGAGTCGCCCACTGGCGGCTTTCCCTGTCACGCTTTTGTAGGAAAAAACCCTGTTGCTACTCCTCCCCGAGTGAGGCTGATGAGATAGCCCATGGTTTCTCTGCTGACACCCAGCTCTTCTCTTAGTTCTTTATGTACCTGGGATTGATAGCTAGTTATTTGTGAAGATGTATGCTTTTTTCCCCTCTTTGGATATTCAATGCTGTGGTCGCCATGGGAGGATTTAGGCCAGTGTTGCTTTTTTTAACTCTGGTTCTGCTGGTGAAACAAAGTTCTACTTTTGAGCTGCAGGACACCATCCATGCTCTGATAGAAGAGAACATCCACCTTCACGACCAGCTGGAGAACCTCACTCAAGCCCTCAGAGAGCTCAAGAGAATGCTGTGGCACCACTCGAATGGTAACGTGATACAGCCAAACATATATGGGATTTTCAATTTACCAACAGACATCCACAATGAGTATTGGATTTATGTATTTATGTAATCCAGTTAATTCATTATTTTCTTTATTAAGTATTTCATTTTAAATTTGTAATTTATTGTTCAAGATGAACATCACTTGTTTCAGTTTGAAACATTTTGAATAAAGCTTATTCAAAATTAATTCCCTTGTCAACATCTCTAATGAATTGGTGTGACACGTTTTTTTCTTAATTTCGTGCTTGTTTTGCATATCTAAAATATTTCATTAAGAGTCTCCCCATTGGCTCAGTTTTAGTTGAATTCATCTTAGTCTTAACATTTTACTCCTAACACATTCTAATGCATATAGATGGTCCCTAAAGTACTGTCTTTATTTCTAACTTAATTATGTTGTTATTCAAGCTAGCTCTGCTTTTCATCCAGATGAGAATCACCATAACGACCACCATAGCGACCACCATAGCGACCCCCATAGCGACAACCATAATGAGGATGCTCGAAGTATGTGGAATGAATGGTCAGCACATGGTGAGTATTATTTTGCCCCGTGCCTACCACCAAAACCATAAGCTAAAGGCAGCTTTAATGAACTTACTGTAGATCAAAGGTCAGGAGATGTTCTTGTAAAATGTTTGCATATTCTTTAGATTGCTATAGCGCCCCCGTCCAATCAGGATACATCTGGGACTGATTATAATCTTAATCCATGTTACTTTAAATGCACTGAATTTGATGGTAATTTGGATCAAATTAATCCCACATTTGTCTTCTAAAATGGTGGTCTTTTGACCATGTTCTTGGGTCAATAGACATCATCTTACTGAGCAATTAGCCTTCTCCCCAACCGTCAAAAAGTTAGTTCTGCTAAAATCGAACATTCGGCCAAGGAACTTTTGTCATTTTTGTCACAAGCCACGCCCATTTTGATGCCACACCCCGATTGACCAATGCTTGTTTACATCTTCAGAATTTTGTCCCTCAAAATCCTACGAGTCGGTCCTGATATGAGTGATTTTACTTTTAAATTTAGAATTTAAATTTTCCATGCATCATTCGCACTTCTTAACATACAAACGTACCTTCTCAATATGGTATATATTGGTCCATAGATTCCATACACCAAAGAATTGACCTTAAGTCTAAAGCGTAGCATCCTTAGCGATTTTAGTATTTTCAGTAAATCTATCAGGACATCATAGGTTCTTGTGGCAAATGTGTCACTCATGTATAACAACATGTCATGACTGTAGGTCAAAGGGTTCAGGAGATTGCTGGGCAGGGGTTTCTGGCAATAACCCCCCCTATCACAAAAAGGGGCCTCACTCTTTGTGCTTGGCCCCATAATTAACGTAGACTCACTGAACACAATAGAAAGTTGTGTAACAGGGCCAATCTCGCCATTAGCCGACATTGATTACATGGCCAACACTTTGGGTCACTGTGGCATTGCAACCAAAAGGAGAAGTTGTTAGTATTTTACTTTTTCATTAAACAGTACCTCAATGCTCCACATTGTAGCACCTCAATGGTTTGTATGGTTGTTTTGTATTCATCTTCAGGTCAAGTTGGCATAATCATCTGGTACCCATTCTACCATTCCCTGACCCCCACCCAACTGCCAACTGTGCCTCCCGCAGTGTTATGGATCAGTGTGTCTGTTATCTCAGTGAGACTCTTAACTCAAGCTACTAAAATAGTTCTTATTCTGTCTCCCCTCTCTGACAGGCATCAGTGAAGAAACCCATCTTCTGTTGGAGCACGCTCTGTGTGGACATGACCCCCACAACTCTGGAAGCTTCCATGTCCCTACCCCCTCCCTGCTCCTCCTGGCCCTACTGAACATTACCCTGCTGATGTCTGGCTCTATTTAGGCTACACTAGCCTGCCTCACAAATGTATAAATGTACATTCATATAGTAGATCTATATTGACTGCCTGTAACATTGATCTTGCAGAAATTATGTTGATACTCAGCCATAAAAGCTGAGAGTGACTGCTGTGAGTATATCGAGATATAGATTCAAGATTCAAAAAGCTTTATTCAAGATTCAAAAAGCTTTATTGTCTAGTATGTTGCCATACTAGAAAATTGTCTTTTGACTGAAGGCTTGGAGGTGTGTGTGTGTGTGTGTGTGTGTGTGTTATTTGTGTGAGTTCTTAGGTTGGTATGTTTTAAATTCCTTTCATTCATAGGACCCATCCAGTCCTTTTTTTTTTTTTTTTTTTTCGTTAAGTGGTTATTGATTGGTCTAGATTGGCTTGACTTGTTCATGTGCTGTGAAAAGATTCTATGGAAAATCCAGTGTGGTGGAATGGAGAGTCGATTGTAGCGTCGCAGAGCTGAGGCAGGGCACAACCAGAACCCTGGGGGACATAATGGGGCGTATTTAATGCATTCAATATGGGCTCAGAATGTTGATATTATTTCTGTGTATGTAATGGTTTATTCATTTCCATAAACTCATTCAAAGATCCGGCTTGACTCATTAAACCCAGGGTCTTTTTCTCTCAATTTGGTCTGAGGAGAAAACGGATGGTTCCAGTGCAAACGTTACAGGCGGCGGTGGGATAGCCTTATGTTAAATAAGGTTACTAACTGAGTTGAAAGGTTCCAGAAGTATCCGAGTGGCAGCCATGATAAGAGCTGATAATGAGATCAGTCCATCTCATTCAGCCTTGGTTACTCTGGACCATCCTTAACTGGAGGATGGGAGATAAATCCCACAACTCCTTGCAGCAGCAATATTTAAAGCCATGCCCCATTCTTTGGTACAAATGTTACCCGAAATGGTTATTCAATTGAGAATGGTGTCTCACGATCACCCTTCTGTCAATTATCATTTATCCAATTAATTAGTATGCTTGTATGAAAATAAGGTTGGTCATGTTTATCATTTGTTTATCGTAAGTCTGAATGGCACGACACTTGGTAAATGGGTGCGACTTGGATATTTCACTGCTAGGAACCTTCCTAAGCAAAGAACCTTATTTGACCACAGCCACAGGAAATGCTGAAACAACTCATTCTAGAAAACAAAGCCATGATGACAGTCTTCAAATATTTTTTTATTTTCTCTATCACTCATCAACAAGTTTGTAATGGCCAAACACATATAAAAGTTATAAAACTAAATAAAGCCAAATGCAGCCAGTAGGATTAACACCTCAAAACAGTGAAACAACACATGCAACCTAAACAGAAAACTAACTAACAGAAATAAATAAAAGATACAAAGCTGAACCAAACACATGGACCTATTTAGCACCATAATCCCCATCTGCTTTTAGGCCAAGATTAACTCTTGTTAAATATGGTGTTTACAATGGAATGAATATGACATGATGATGGAACGGACTTTAGCGTCATTAATTCGTTTTTGTACTGATTTGCTTACTTTAGGTCCATTTCATTGAGTCAGTGGGAGCATCATGCAGTCTTCAAAAACACAGAGGGGTCTATGCTTAACTATGCAGCATGTGTATCCCTCATGTGAGTGCGGTGCGTGAGATAAAAGGGGGCCTCTAGTCTATCTCCAGATCGGAGTCGTCGTCCTCATGGAGGTGCTGCACGATGGCCCCGTTGCGGATGGTCTTGGGCATGACGGTGGCCGGTTTGTCGGGCAGAAGGCCGTACTCCTGCAGCAGGGCCTCCACGTCCACGGCAAAGAAGTCCTCCCCCAGCTGGTCAGTGACCCGCACGAAGTTCCCGATCAGGTCTCCGGCCTTGTACACCAGCAGCGCGGGCAGGGCGCTGCCCCGGAACAGGGCGCTGGTGCTGATGGCCCCGCTGCGCACGCAGCAGAACTTGACCAGCGGGTACTCCTGCGCCAGGCAGAGCAGGCTGCCGCGCATGGCCTCGCAACCCGGCACCTCGTGCTCGTAGATGTGGATCATCACCAGCGTGCTCTTGTCCTCGTTGTCCAGGGCTTCCAGGAACTCCTCCCCACTCTCCAGGTCCAGGACCTGCGCAAAGCGCTTCCCGCGGCCCAGCTGCCGGCGCATCTGCTCGATGCGCTGCGTGCGATAGTGCTGCAGGAAGTCCTCGTCGTCCTCCTGCTCCTGCAGCATGTTGTACTCCTGCAGGGTCATCTGGGCGCAACAGACAGGCAGCATGAAGTGCATGGGCGTTTTCAGTTACACTAATTAAAAAACATATCTATAATTGTAGTTTGAACGCCGTTGAAAGTGACATATTAAAACGTGCATCACTGCAGTCAGGTCTATTGTAGCTAATGCATTGTTTTTCACCCCACACCAATTGAGGTGTGAACTTTCAAAAAAACATGGATTTATAATATAACCATGGTTATTATTATATATCTGAATAAAACAGGCTAAATGAAGTCATAAAAACTGGGAAACTACGCATTTGGTCAACGTGCTTTAGTTAAACCAGGGTCTAATTCTAATAAAGGACATAGCACATGGCATTCTTCCGCAATTCATGTCTCAATTCATAAGCTAAATGTAAGGAAAGTAAAAAGGGGCCGACTCTTCTCATGTGCTTGTTTGTGCCAACTTTCAGAGGGGAGGTTGAAGGGATGGAGGCCCCAGTGAACACTCAAGAAAATCTAATTATTGGGTTAGTCCGACTATGATTGGATTATTAAGACGCATGTATACACTTAAACAGACTAAAATCCAACCGAATTGAGTTTCTCATAGTCTAATGAAGACCCTGAGATTATTAGATTGATAGTCGAATTAAGCGTGCATGTTTATGTTCAATACGATTGGGATTGGATTATGCGTTCGGCACAGGCTCGAGATCGATTCTGGGGGCCATGAGCCGGAAGTAGGAGACGATAGTCGTGTTGTTGTCGCAGTTTGAGTACGAGAAACTGATTTATTTAAAAAGGCAAATGTAGTTACCTCTATAATAAATATATCATCATCAAGATGCATTCAATACACTACGCTTCGATTTCACCCAAGGCTGAATTAAAAGTACATGTTTTCCTAATGTTGGTCATCAACGAGGTTGTAAAGTAGTAACTTCGGGCACATCTGTCGAAATAAATGTATTTTTCTTCCGACATGTTTACAATCTTTATTCTTTCATTGCGCCGAAGCCAAACTTACGGGGATATTCTCTGATACTATGAATCTTAAAGACTGGTTCTCCGACCCTCTGGTACTTCCACAACAAGTCAAGACTCGTAGTGGGGATTATCTTGGCCATGGTTGAGAACGAATAGGGGGAAAGGAACTTTGGCTTTGACTCTCTGAAGTCCAGATTGAACCGCGACATGGAAGAGAAAGGGAGTATGGCCGTTTGCGGACCGCCGCCGGAGGACACACACACACGACACACACAAAACACACACTGCAGGCCAGCCAGGTGGCAGGTTCCCCTGTGACCACAGTAGGGGATCCAGTGCTCATCTCTTACTTTCCCAGCAATCTTTTCTTCAAGCGCCTTCTGCTTCTCCTTGTCGTTCTCCAGGTCGAGGTCTGAGCGGCAGGTCATGGACAGCTTCTTGATCAACCTCTCCATCTCCTTCTTCTGCTCCTGCCTCTGCTCCACCTCCAACTGCTTGTATTTCCTCCAGTCGTTGATCACCCCCTTCGGGCCTGAGGGACAGATTGTGTCCCATTTAGTACTAGGCCTACAACTTTAGAGTTGATGCATTATACTGTATTGTTTTCACAGATGAGGTTTGATCATCACTGATTATAATCAACATTATATTGTTATGGGTGTAAGATTGGTCTAAAAACATTATCTTTCACTTCAGATGTATTTTGACCAATTCTGCTGGAGAAGGCAAGAAGAAGACGCATCTTATATGGTATGGGTCTCTACTAGAAACAAGCCTTACCGAACCAAAACAAACTAAATCAAAAGCATTGCCTTCCCCTCATCTTTCCTGGGCCAACAGCGAACACAAACTCGGCACTAAATGGTTAACTAAACCCATCCTGATGGTGGTGAGACAAGCTAAAACCTCCTGTCTGCACACCGTCCTTAGGCAAAGTGTCTATAAAGGTTGAAAATCCAACCTATGGAGTTAGATGGGCCACTGTAGAAAATAAATCTTGACAAATTATTATATCTCGGAAGAATATATTTGCATTTACATTTAGCAAACGCCTTTGTCCAAGGCGACTTACACCCATTTACACACCAACAACGTTGGGAGCAGTTAGGGTGAGGTGTCTTGCTCAGGTACACCTCGACACACCTCGGATTGGCCGTTTAGTATCTCATCCCAAATGATTCTGGGTTGGACCCAAATGTCCACAGTCTAACCGATAGTCATCCATGAGCGAGATGCATAACCCTGACATACATCTAAAAGAAGATATCATTCACTAGCAAGTTATTTTGGGTGAAGGACTGGTGCTGAATGTCTTAATAGTATATTAAAACCACAGTGAGGTCTCATCAGTGACCTGTGTTGACGGCACTGCCATCAGCGCTGTACTCTATCTCCGGCTCCAGCACATCAGGGTTACGGATGGTCTTGGCTTCATCCTCCTCCTCCTCATCGTCGCTGCCCTCGCCTTCGCTGCTGCTGTAGTAGTACTGGAGCTTTTCCCCAAGAAGTTTATCGTCCAGTGTCGTCATGGCTACTCCTCAACTGGAAACGGAAAGAGGTTGAAATTGTAAAAAGAAAAAAAAAGGATGCTTACTAACAAATACATATTTTAACTTCCCATAGTTTGTCTTAATATTCAAACGTTGGGGGTGTGGCTACTATTTTGATGACTACTTAACACATCACTCTCTTTTTGCCATCATACATTTATCAGATGACTTGCATACTAACGTTATGCTAGATAGACATGCACACATATATATATATATATATATATATAAACATGAAGGTATGTCAAATCAAACAATTTAGCAAAGAGATTACAGATTATGTCAGAATAGGTCACTAAGGGAAGCACAATGGGGGAGCTCATATCCTTGAGCATCAGCCTCCACATGATAAGTGACAGAAACCACTAAGCTGAATACACGTCACATTTCCTCAGGGGAGATCTAGAGATCTAGAGTAGATCTTCAGGGTAGATCAGAGTCATTCATCATTTCAGTCCCATTAAAAAGACTAATATCTGAGAGCTAGCGGCAAGTCATTTCAGACTTGCTAAAAGCTTGACGTTTCAAGCAGAAATGTATCTGCAGTTAAACACAAAGGTGAATTATATAAGTAGGTCAGCAGCTGACGGCTCCATTGTTGGAGAACCCGAGGCTCCCATCTGCTGGCATTAGGTCTGAAAGCTAGGCTCTAGAGCTAGTCACTAGTGCTAACTATCTGTCAACGCCTGACAGCGCAACAAAAAGCCATTTGTTAAATCAATTCAGCCGTCATGATGGACAGGAATATTTCTCGACGATGCATTTTTGAAAAGCTGTATTATTATTATTTACATTCGTTTTTATCTTACCTTATCTTTAAAGATATGAATGCAACTCCAGCCGCAGCGCATCAAATCCAATCTGCTGGAGGATTAAAGCACTTCCTGGTTGGAGAACAAAATGGTAAACTGCTGATGACGCGCACAAAGAGGGACTGCCCCCACAGCCTGGTGATGATGCTCATTGCTCACAAAGAGGGACCGCCCCAGCAGTCCTTTACACACTACACAGCGACATCAACTCTGTGTGCAAAAACAATCACGCATCGTCATTTTAATGCTTTTTTTTTTTTTTTTTTGAGAATTGAGATGTTATCTAATTTCTGGGCTACGTAGCTAAAACACGCCCACCTCATAAATTGATTAGATTAGATTCGGCTTTATTGATCCTTTTGGGATGACTCCCTCAAGGAAATTGATTGTCCAGTAGCTCACAGAAGAAACACAACACAATATTAAATTATATACAATGTAAGATAAACAATACACTCTTAGATAACTATAAAAAGTAAAACAAAAAGTAAACAGTAAACAATAATTATAATAATAATATAAGATAAACAATAAACTCTTAACTAACTAACTATAAAAAGTAAACAAAAACAGTAAACAGTAAACAATAAACTCTTAGCTAATATAGAAAGTAGAGATAATAATAATAGAAGTAAAACAGGATTCAAGTAAAATAAAATAAGATAAATGTAGAGAACTGTATAGAGGATTAATTTAAATAAATAAAATATATGAATGTAAATAAATAAATAAATAAATAAATGTAAACATAAATAAACATGTATATATACATATACACATGCACATGCACACACATATACATATACACACATACATATATATATACATATACATAAACATATACATACACATATATATACATACATACACATACGACATTGTGGATTAATATCATATAATATAGTGGATAAATAAAATGAAATGACGGTGAGCAAGGGGTGGCTGACAGTTAAATTAAATAAATTAGCAGTTCAAATTAAGCAGTGGAATAGGTTATATATCTCCTCTTTACTCTATTACTTCTATACTATTTCCTCCGAGTGAGGAGTTGTATAGTGTGATGGCATGAGGGACAAAGGAGTTCTTGAGTCTGTTGGTCTTTACTTTGGGAAGGAGCAGCCTTCCACTGAACAGGCTCCTCTGGTTGCTGATGACGGTGTGCAAGGGGTGGCTGGCATTATCAATAATGTCCAGCAGTTTGTCCAGTGTCCTCTCTGCCACCGTCACCAGTGGGTCCAGCTTCATGCCGACCACAGAGCCAGCCCGCCTGATCAGCTTATCCAGTCTGGAGGTGTCCCTCTTGTTTATGCTGCCTCCCCAGCACACCACAGTGTAGAAGAGGACGCTGGCAACCACAGACTTGTAAAACATCCACAGCAATTTGCTGCAGATGTTGAATGACTGCAATCTCCTCAGGAAGTACAACCTGCTTTGTGTCTTCCCATACAGGTAGCTGGTGTGTGTTTTCCAGTCCAGTTTATTATACAGCCTGATCAACGCATGGTGAGTATGGTAAGTAGGGTGAGCAATGTAAGCATGGCAAGTAGGGTTCGTACGGTGACGTGAGTACATTGAGTAGGCCTAAGGTGATTACGGTGGTAAAGTATATCGGTGGCAAGTATATCAGGCCTTTATTTGTATTAATCTAGATGATTATGGCTTACAGCTCATGAAAACCCAAAATTCAGTATCTCATAAAATTAGAATATTGTGAAATAGTTAAATATTGTAGACTCAAGGTGTCACTCATCAAGCAAAGGCTATTCAAAAATATGTTCAGTTCCACAAGGAGTGGACTGAGGCAGGAGTCAGTGCATCATGAGAACTGGTCTGTCGCTCTTTCCATTTGGAAATCAAGGTCCCTCAGTCTGGAGGAATTGAGAGGCACAGAATCCAAGTTGCTTGAAGTCCAATTGATGAGGTATTGTCAAGAGGCAGATAAGTGACATGAGACCAAACAATGCAGACGAGCTGAAGGCTGCTATCAAGCAACCTGGGCTTCCATAACTCGGCAGAGCAACAAGCTAATCGACTGCCACTCCGCATTGATGCTGTTAATGCAAAATGAGTACAAGTACAAATACAATAACACTTGTCAGAAGGCCTACAATTCTTTTATACTGAATATTGGGTTCTAATGAGCTAAAAGCCATATTCAAGAATGCAAAGGCTTGAAATATTTCCGTTTGAATACATTTCACTTTTAAAATAAATCACTGAAAGTGATTGACTATTCTTCGAGTCTAATTCAGATACACCAGTAGATCACTATACAAGACCGATGAAAATTGTTATATTTCAAAAATACAATTATAATGTATTTCAATTACACATGAAATAGTTATGGTATAATAAGCATCCCAGCGCATCTGTTTCAAAGTACAGGCAAGATATGCTGTACATTATTGCTCCCTGCCTGCAAATGGTGTCAAGAGCAGAAAGTACACCAGTGCACAAGTTGAAGTCAGTATTTTTTAGGATTGCATTGCCCGTTATATACTCCAGTATATGTTCCATTATTGATTATCTAAGTGTCCCTCCAGGGGCTAGGGGTCAACAATCCATTACAACTATCACTGATAACTTGGACATTTACAGAGTAAAGTTTAGATTTGAAAAACGTTCAACGGTATCCTATAATCTGAACCCTGGCCAACTCTAAAAGTTAACTTTACTCAAACCATGGCATATTTTCTCCTTCGAAAAAGCCTGTTCCGTCCCTACCATATGGACGGAAAATACTGTACAACTGTTAACATTTGAGTGACGTTGATTGTTCGTTACTTCTAGGTGAATGCCATGTATTAAGCAGCTATTTATTTTCAGGTAACATTCCATAACACGGATGGTTTCCAAGTCATAAGTTGACTACTTTCATCTTTAACAGGAGGTTGATGGTACAAAATGCAAACAAAAGATCGGAGTCAAAATCTATTTAACAGCCCGTTTAATCAACAAAAAGTGTGTATTTAGGATGAGCTGGAGGCAGCCACCGCAGCACGTCTGGGTTTGGGGGTGGTACCTTCCCGGAATCCATTCCTGGAGACAGAAAGGAAAGTTTGTCTCAAAAAATTCAATGGTAAACTACTATAGTGCAGCAGAAACAGTCTAAACAGGAATGCTGTGCTTTACAAATTTCTCTAAGCTATGAAACTCATTTGCCATCGTTCTACAATGTACATACAAATTGCGTAGTATTTGGGTGCATTGGCTCTGCAACAGTTTTTGATGCAGTATCTTAACGGTTGGAACCAAAATATACAAGAATAACTGCACGCCTTCTGTCTGCAGTTTTATTTGTAGATAGTTCAGATGAGAACCATCTACAAATGACAATACCGCATTAACCAAACTAGGGACCCTATCATATTTAATTTGGCCATTGTAAGTTCTCTAGGAGATTCTAGAAACAACTATTAGGATCACATGAGTAACACCTGTGATGTGCCAACTCAAAGCTTACCTCAGTGAAACATTGATATCACATTGATTTCATTTGTTCAGACATTAAATTCAACATCATTGGCAAGCAGTCAAGGCAGATAAACTGAAGACGTAGACCCTGCTCCAATTCTCCCTTCCCCTAAATTGTGCAAGTTCCCGCGAAGGGGCAGGGTGTCCCAATACTTAAGGGAGGGCTGTTCAGTAAGTAGCTGACTTGCAGCTAAGGCCACCAGAAGCAAGTATTCTGGTTAAGGGGAGAGAAACGGGACTGGGCCGTACACTAGCATTATGGACACTTTACACTAAAAGCACCACAAAAGATCCTTGTGGTCAAGTTTGCCTTATTGGTTTGCATGTCTGTGGGTAGGTATTGGGCATACCCACGTTTGATTTACACATTACACAGACATTTCTAATATGAAAACGCATGTCATGCGTGTTTATCCCATTTGCAAAACTTTTTTTTTGTAAAGCAACATGTATAAAGAAGTTTCTCTAAACTGGCTGGCAATAATGTCTTAAAACCATTAAGGCTGTGTGACATGATCCCACCGCACAGTGTATTTGGCTAACATTTCATGAGGTCAAACCTCATCTGTCGTTTAATTAGAAAGACATTGGTAGCATGAGTAAGCACTACAACAGAGCATAAGCATAATGTTAATTACACAGGGAAACAGAAGTGGTAGAGCGTACCTGAATCTACGGTAGACCACCTTCAGGTGCCTCAGGCGACCAGTGCCAGTGGTGTTCCTCCTCTTGGCCTTGGCACTCCAGTTATCTGTAGTGGAAATAGGAAAGGATAACACCCATCAAACACACATGCTGGGTGACATCACCACATTAAGTGAATGGTAGCGGACAAGTTTCATTTAGAGAAGGGGATTGATACACACATCTTAAACAGTTTCAGGGCGAGTCACTCACACTTTCTCTTGCGCTTCTCGGGGTAGCCACACTTTCCGCAGGCAGACTTCTGCAGATGGTAGGCTTTGGACCCGCAACGCCGGCACAGGGCGTGCGTCTTATTACGACGCTTTCCAAAGGAAGAGGTTCCCTTCGTCTAGAACCAGAGGAACACTTTGATTAGTGAAAACTCCAAACCATTATTAGTAGCAACTTGGTTAGGATAACATATATACAGCCAGACGTTGAAACGTGTCTCAGTAACATCATGAGAATCATTGAAATATCATATGTTCAGACATTTGTGTTTGAAACATCACTGACACGACTCTAGCTGCAGGTTAAACTCCACAATTTAAACGTTAAACATGAACACTAGGCAGAACAGACATCTCTGCAGAGCTGTATTTAGCATTATACTGAAGTCACCACCGGTCGCCACGAAAATAATTTAGCTTAATACACCAACGGTTTACCAAATGCGATTAGCAAGACAACCAACCGTTTAAGCCCTTAATTTGCTTCAAATGATGACTCGAATGTAGTATGGTATTATATTTCTATACTATATAGTAGTAGACTTATACTGTAGCTTGGACGGTTAGCACCTGGCTACTGCAATAAGCGGATGACAACAATTGAGAATACAACAAAATTGTTGCTTCACCCAAATAAATACTTCATCCAAACGTTAATCGCAACTCATAAGTTGCAAACAAACTAATAATCATATAGTTTACAATATTCAGTAACTAGATGTTAGAAGATTTCGTTGTACAAGTGTGGCTCCGTACCATTTTCTTCCGGTGGCCAAGGGAAAAGAGGAAGAAACAGGAAGCGGTGCCGCAATAAAAGCAATCCGTAGAATTTCCGGTGTAACACATAAGTGGTCCCCGAAGATTTTGTAAATCTGACCTGAAATGTTGACCAGACCTCAAGACCTACTCATATCATTCCAGTATAAAGCTCCTCATTAAGTTTCTCAAAGAGGCTTCACATAGTGGATAACTATGGGCAAAAATACAAGATTATATAGTTGATTTGCCAATTTTATTGCATAAAGAAACTATACAATGCTAATCAAAAGCAGATATAATTAGATTGTTGTGGCAGATAGATGTGAAATTAATTAGAAAAGGTTCTCAAAATGTTGTATAATTTCAAATATTAGTTATAACATTACAGAATGTTGGACATACAGATACTATTTTAGAGACACTGCTGCATGCTCTGCATGATTGTCAAGTAATGCACCATGTTGTTGAAGCCCTTACAACCATTGAAGGTGGACTTGGCTGGCCAGGTTCCAAGACACCCAGGCTTTGCTTTATAAATGACAAAAAGTGAAGTGCAGGCAAAAGATTAAGTCCAAAATGTAATGCTCGAGAAACAACATTCAGGCTGGTCCTTAAAGAATAGAAAGACACAATCGTTGTGAAGTGGATAAAAAATAATGGTTAAATCAGCTTCCTACAAAAGCATACTATAACAAAAGTTGTAATTCAAATATGTATTGCCTTGTCTGATATATAATATAATACATCAATTTTTGCAAACAGGTTTCCGGTTTAGACATGGTTGGATCTGTGTGAAACCATCGGGCATTGCAACATTCTGCTACCAAAAACTACTGCGACCTCACCATTGTTATCCATTTATAGACAGCCTTTTCCCTTGTAAAGCCTGATTATAGAATGATACAATTCTATTCCCAGAAGGGAAAGGTTTGGTTAGTCTTTGTTCAGCATATTACTGTACCGTACCTTATGTTTGTTCGCTATTTTCATCCTGGTCCCACAAATCAGACTTTAGATTAACATCTAAAGTCTGCGATATAAAGACACACCCTGGTTACACTCCCTACACATTTTGGGCCACAAGGACTGTCCCTACACCATCTAGAGGTGTTTCCTAACCACCCTTTCCCAGCCTGTGATATAATAATAATAATTTGTAAATCAGTGAACATGCGCAATGGTGTGTAAGTAAGTAAGTAAGTAAGACTTTATTTATATAGCACATTTCGTACAAGATTTGCAATTCAAAGTGCTTTACATAAAATCAATAAAAGCAAGCAGCAGGAGCAATACATGGAGCAAAAGACAAATACAAAATGACCAACATCGAATCAGAACCTGGTGTTCTGATAGGCTTACTAAAATCATGATAAAAGAAATATAAAACCCTTAAAACAGGTTAAAAAGAGAAATAGTAAAAATAGTGCAAGTTACAGAGAAATAAATAGTGCCAGATAAAATTAATAAAATGCTTTGGTAAAAAGAAAGGTTTTAAGCTGCTTTTTAAAGGTGTCCAGCGTATTTGCTTCCCTAATATTAATGGGTAATGTGTTCCATAATTTTGGGGCGTAGTTGACAAAGGCTGCGTCACCAATCTTCTTATGACTGCTTCTGGTGACCTGTGTAAACACAGAATCCAAAAAGCCAGTGCAGTTGCAGTATGCTCTTGGACAAAACAACGATACAGCTATGGGAGCTAACACTGGTTTGGAATACAATTATTAATTGACCTTCATCCAAATGCTATTGGAAAAAAAAGGACATGATATTATTAAAATCATTTATGAAGATAGAAGCACTTCCCTGACCTGACTTAGATCGTCTCATATTTCTAATATTGATGTCATAGCCCCTCTGCAACCCCCCCTCTTCTGACTCAGATGTAGGTGTGAAGGTAAAGCTCTGTCATTCATTAAATAATACTCTGATCTACTCCTGATGGTCCAAGAACCAGAGTTTGATCAGATGGAAATACCTTGTCAGTACAGCTTTTCACTGAGTCAAAGGACAATGCTGTTCAGCCGTGTGTGCAACAACCGAAGTCGAAACATTTTCTACCAAAATACAGACTTTGGACCAGGGTTGCTTGATGCAGCCTGGAAAGCATCTGGATCAGTGGACTTAAGTTTGATCTGCTACACAGATCCATCTGGACCTCCACACGCCCACATCGATCTCAGTGGGCAGTCTTGCTTTGACAGACAAACTCGTCTAGCCAATCAGCGCAACAAAATATTTGATGCCTTCAGGGTGTGCTATTCAGACTAGTGCATACTCTAGTTCTTTACATATAGTTTTAATCATCTATTTTTGCAATAATTGCATTCATGGCTGTGTTAACTCTAGAAATGTTAACCTTTATGCTAGTTGCTTTGGGAGACCATCACTCTTTGCCAGTGGCAGCCTTTATTTATGCTGTCAACCATGACACAGTCCCTGATTGGCCCCGATTAGATTATAATTTCTGTAAATTGATGTGGGGGCTCGGGGTCCAACTCATCCGTGTGAGATCACGTGATCTGGATGGTCTCCAGGCTATCGATGTTGGGAGATGCGGTGAGTTGGTCAATTCACACAGTGTCTGATGTGTTCTATTTTAGTGTCTCATTTCTCATTGGAGCCTGCATACTTTCCTTGGAAGGGGGGGATTAGGCAGCGGTTTTATAATAAATTGGACTAACCCCCCTGGACGTCCAAGCAAAAAATAAATGTTCCATCAAATAATACATTACCCTCCCCATGGATAAGACTTGGGCCACCAGAAGGCAGTGTAAACCCTCTGGGTAAGACCTGGGCCACCAGAAGGCAGTGTAAACCCTCTGGGTAAGACCTGGGCCACCAGAAGGCAGTGTAAACCCTCTGGCCCCAGGGCCCTCTGGTGGCACCAGGGCATTCGGCTCATTTCCTCTGGCAATAATTCAGCCTTGATTTATGGATTAGGCCTACTTATTTGAATGACTATGACTAGAAACCGTGTTCTGCTCATATAGCCGTCAAAAACTAGGACTATTAGGACTGACCTGTCATGGTAGGTAATTGGCAGGCTTTAAATACAATAGGGCAGATGGTATTGGATACTTTGCGCAGGAAGCGAAAGGGCCCATTGGATTTTAAGGTATGGATTTGGATTTTAAGGTAGATTTCAGGACATGGCGCCTTGGTGCAAGCTCCACAGGGAGTGACCTTGCCTCTTGACTAGCAAGCAAGCCTCTCCAGCGAGCCGAGGCGCCTCCTAAGCACCACAGGCTCTGCGTTGCGTCGTTTCCGATTTCCGAAACGCGCCACTCGCTCGGTGTTAACATCAACACTGCACTATTATAGTCACACAATTTTGATTATTTACGCTGGCATTTTTTTTAGAATCTTTAAAAACCCAATCGTCAGCGCGTTGTGGTCACATGGAGCTGGGTTTGTGATATTCTGGACCATCTGCATCACCGGATCCTAATGCATGATAAACAGCAAGGCAGCAGAGACCAGCTGCGGGCTGCGCGCACCGAGAGACCCAGCGGTCTGAAACTATGCCACCGAGTCGTGAAAATAAGTGTGTGAGGAACATTAGTCCGTGAATGCATCGAGGACCGAGTCCTAACCCGGGGATTGAGGTTCGAGGACAGAGTCCCGGGGATCCAGGGACCCGGGGATGCTGCGCCGGAGGATGGGGTACTCGGACCCCACGTCGAGTAAGGACCTGCTCGGCAATAGGTCTCTTTGTTTTATCTTTATCTGTGCATTTGGACTGGTCACTCTATTGCAACAAATACTCTATGGAAAAAACTACATTAAGAGGTAAGTGTTTGATTTGGAGTGGAGCTGTGAATTATCAACGAAGGTTGATTCAGGATATATACAGCCAATCTTAACATAATGCATAATAGGTGTTTATTCTATGCGTAACTGGGGTTTATATATACACAGCACTACTATATCATTCCGATGGGCTGATGTATGGGGAAACAACATCCATTTTTCCCAATGGCATATAATCGAATTTCATTAGATTTATTTTTCTTTTTTTGTTTTCGATGATTTCTAAAGACGAAACATCACATTCATACCCAGTGCTCGGACTGTGTATGGGATTGTTTCCCCTTTATTTTGATTTTCTGTTTCAGTGACTGGTCACAGCCTACATCTTACAAAGGGTATCCGACTCATATCATTGCGCCTCTCCGAAAATGTGGGTTATATAATCCAATCAGCAACATATTGAAGATGGTGTGTGTTACGAAAGCCCCCCCTCCCTGATCCCCATTGCAAAAATACAGAAGATAAATATTGAATGCCATAGGCTATGTCTATATGATGATCTCTCTGGGAACCCTTTTACAACATGAACTGTATACCTATCGACCAAAAACGTTTCCATCCAGAAGAGCAGATGCTGAGAAGCAGAGATGTTTGATCCGAAGCCAAGAATTCAATTGGAAGGAAAAACAACAATAACCAATCGAAAACCCCCAGCACCAAATACGATACATGTGGCACATTATGACTTTGCTCTATAGCCAACATGCATGTGGTGCTGAAATCCGACCTGTTTCCTATAAGACCCCTCCCTTCCCCTTCCACTAACCCTCCCCATACCCACTGGGCTGATGATGCTGGAGATGATGATGCTAATGTATGGATTCATTGCTGTCTCGTCGGCTTGTCTGGCGAGGAGAATGAATCCAAGCACCAGACACACCTCTCTGGCTGTGCCCTGGCTCCCTATAGCGCTCTACAGACCATGGAGAGAGTGAGAGAGAGACAAAGAGAGCGAGGTGATGACGATCTCTCTGCTGCTGCAACAAACACACCATTAGCGCACCAAGGCAGCCATTTTACTCCAATCCCACCTTGCATGCTGGGATGGTTTTTGTTGGTGGGGGTGGGACTGGAGAGAAGGAGGGAAGGAGAGACTGGAAAACAGCTTTAAATGATGATGCAGGTCTGAGATGTGTGTGTGGGCCTGTGTCTGTGTGTTTGTGATTGTGTGGTGAGAGAGATAGAGAGAGAGAGAGGAGAGAGAGGAGAAGAGATAGGAGGGAGAGAGGAGAGGAGAGAGAGAGAGAAAGAGAGAGGAGAGAGAGAGAGCGAGAGAGAGAGAGCGAAGGAGAACGGGAGAGAGAGAGAGAGCGAGGAGAGAGAGACGAGAGACGAAGAGAGAGCGAGAGATAGAGCAGAGAGATGAGATGAGAGAGAGAGAGAGAGAGAGAGAGAGAGAGAGAGAGAGATGTGTTGATTATACCCATTACAGCTCATTTTTCAAGCTCATTTTCCAGAATTAAAACTATTCGCTGGGAGCCCATTAGGCCCTTCTATCATCTTATCAGATGCATATGGACGACAGACAGAGATGCATTAGGTAGTTAAATGCAAGCGTTCAAGCTCTGCTTAGAGTGATGGCGTTGTGGCAAAGTGATGTGTGCAGCTACAGTAAGTGGATCCAAAGCGACCCCACTTACTGTCAACGACATATTTACTCTCACTCTCTGTACCATATTTAGAAGATCTGCCACCCAGGAAACTAGATCAAGAATTAAAAAGAGCATAAATTAAATGCTCATGAATTATACCCAATTCAGTCTTAAATAAAATGACTGTATATCTGTATTAGACAGTGATTATTTTTACAAACGTATTGGAAACAAATAAATCAGTAGGGACTCAATGTGAAAGGAATGATGATAATAGAGTGAGTTTGGATCAACTGAGCGCTTATCAGATGAAAAAAAGGGAAAAGCTTGATGTTTTTTTATTGTTTTCACAGCGCAAAAAAACAAGCAAAGGGAATCAGTGCAAGTGGTATACTCCTTCTGACAATGGTCAGCGTGATCTGTAGTGGTACTTCGGGACCAAGGCCTAATGCACCTGCAGATCCAAAGGGGTGTTTTACTCTGCAGCTTAATGCGCTCACGACCCGATCCTTACGTACCTGATACGTAGTCCTGCAGTGATGCATTGCTGCTCAGTACATAATGAGGCCGATGGGCGTGTTTTGCACAACGCAATCCCAACACTAAAATGATAATAGAATAATATGTAATCCTGTGAAGTCATTCGATTCTAGTATGCCGGTTTTGTGGTATACCAGAGTTGGCGGTCGATGTTTTCACTGCTCTGATTCCCTGCATGTTAAAAACATGATGATCTATTTACCACGTTGATGGCCGACATGATAAACATTTTTTTATCCCATCACTGTACTGTGTATGTGAATGTGTGAACCCCGGAGGATTGTGAATGATTGAATAAAGGATTGGAGGGTTGTTGAGCGTGTGCACATGATGACATTTGCAAAATGAGGCCAAATAAATATACCAAATGAACTGACAAATTTTCTTACTAGTGCACAACAGTTTAGCAGACTCCAAAGGCGACGAAACGGGGAATTGGAGCGGTCCCATTAATTTCTCGGATGACGGATCTCTGAAGCCGGCCAGAAATGGGAAGAAAAGGTACATATCACTGAAGTGACTGACACTGCACAGCACCTCTTAGAGACCAGAGCGAGAGTGAGAGAGTGAGTGAAGAGAGGTGAGAGGGAGAGAGAGAGTGACCCAGCTCTGCATGTGTGAACTGGGCCAGCGATGCATCCACCAGTCAGCAGCTTTTATAAGTAGACTCAAGGAGAGAAGGAGCTGCAGCATTTTAAGATTCATCAGCCTCTTTTTTTACTTTCCTTTGACATGTTTCCAAGAATTGTGCTGGCATTATAGGGAAAAAGACGGGTGATGATGCCACAGGACACACATTAACCTAACTTAACCTGTCTGCATGTTGACAGATGTTTCCGTCAGAATTTTCAGCCTGATTCCACAGAGCTCCATAATAGTCGCACCCTGCCTAGCTGATATTAAGAAGAAAAAAAAACGCTCTCACAGGTAGGCCAGTCTGCAGGCATTTCTAAGTACTTTCACTGAAACCCAAGAATGCCTTTCTTTTCCATTAGTCCGAAAGGGATGAACTCTCATATTATTTCAGTGGTGGTTGCACCTCAGAATTGCTCTTTGCATGTTGTCTGACCTGCTTCACCTCGATCCCTCCCCCCCCCCCCCTTCCCTCCCCCGACCCCCCCCCCCCCCTCCGCCGAGCCATGACACACAGACACACACACACATACACACACACACCCACCCAGTGGAAATCTGGGGAAACTTCGCCCTTCTTCCTGTCGATGTACCGGCTTTTCCTCGTACTTGTGACCCATCCCAGCACCCATCTCCAAGCATCGTCCTTCTTCTCAACGTGTGTCTCGCTCTGCAAAGCTGTGTGTTTTCATAGTGTGGGTTGACCCCACCCTTTTCTTCACTGCCTCTTCCCTTCTTACGTCTGTCTCTCTTCTCGTCAACCTGGATTCCCTTCTTTTTTAACTCTTTGATTTCCAGACAGGCACAATACCCAGGCACCTGGGCGCAAACAAAACAATAACAATTACTCGGCAGCTCTTAGTGTAATGCTAGTTATGCTTAAATAGTGTCCACATGGGGCCTAGCCACCGAGTGTTCATTCTGAAATAGCATACGATTCACAACTCCAAGTAAAGTAACTTTCTAAGCAACAAAAAAGAGGCTCTATCATCTCGAATCACAATGCAAATAATGATAAGGCTGTCATTAACCACAGGACACATGCTTCCAAACCACTGTCCAGTTAACGCTCAGAAACATGCTGTGCACCGGCAGGTGGAGGTTGAGCACCAGTTCCATTATTTACCTTTTCATACCACATTGTTGTTTAAACACATTTGGTTTAAACACGTTTTTATATTGTGTTCATTTTCAATTTTTTTTTTTCTAGTTTTTATCCCAAAGACACATATAGGTACTTTTATTGTTTCTTCCATATTTCTATCATCTGTATTCTCATGACATCTGTTTGATTTAACATCAAACTCCACAATCATACACATACATGCATATAGTGTCTGCTGCAATTGCAGCTTCATTATTTTGTGCATCCTTTTCTCAAGTCAACGGCAAGAACACAGGTAAAAGGATAAATAACTGTTATTTCCATTTGTATGCTAGGCCTTCTGAAAACTAAAATCAACAAAAAAAGATCAAAAAATCTCTAAATAAAATAAATAAATAATAATAAACAGATAATCCTTAGATTGAAACATTGCAGTCATTTGTGTGTGTGTGTTGTGTCTCTATATATTTGGTTTCTTTTTGATTTTCTTGACAGATATATGTGCATAAACATTATTGACACATTATATACCAATAATAACAATACTGACCTGAAAGCATGAACATATCAATGCTATTAATATTAATAAAACAGTAATGCACTATAATAACAATATTTCTTCTACTACAACTGCTATACTAAAACTATTAACTCTGCTAACAACGCTAAGAATAGTTTAGTTAAAAAACGAATTAAGTAAGTACCAAGCTTATATAATTCAAATTGTAATTCAGTTTAGTACAACGAGTTACATACTTCAATCATGTTTTTGGCTCAGCTTCAAAAGCTTATCTCGAACTTGAGATTTCCTGTCATGTTAAAATATATCATTCAACGTTCACCCCAATACATCATGTTTTTAAATCAACCAAAAAAATATAGTAACAATTTAGGGGTGCCTTTAGTTCATATTCAGCATTTGTGAAATATAAACCCAACAGTGAGAATATTTCTTTAGTCTACATTTAAGATGAGATGTATGCATGAGCATGTATGTATGAGTGAGTGTGCATGATAAACTTCAACTAAATGCAAATTTGCAAGCATTTTACTGTATCACAGTCACAAAACGTGTGTAAATCTAAAGATCCAAAATTCAAAATGATGTTGCCTCACACGAGCATAACCCATATTCACCACCCCTGACATTGTGATGTGCACAGGAGGGCTGCCATTCAGGAGATGAACACAGATATGTCCTCTATTCACACGTCTAATGTGTCCTTTCAGTTTTTGGCTGTCATAATTCACAGTATCACAAATGAATGCCAAGTGAAACCGATTTTAATTCTCATTCATTAAATCCCTAAATACTTTTTTTATTTAAACGTCATCAATATGCCACCAATATTAATCAATCAATTGGTTTAGCTAACTGATAGCAGGTTCACCGTTTAATCCCATTTGATCTCCTCCATGTGTTCTAGACCTAGGTTGACTGACTGTCTGTGTCCTCCAGGTATTTGGACTCCTACAAAGGGGCCTATGAATACACTCCACTGCCTGCAAAGAGTTCAAGGCAGGACATTATGGACGTTAAGGTCCTGACAATGTAAGTGATTGTGGACTAATGCGCTGTACCCCTGAACCACTGACACTAATACTCTCTGCAAGCAGCTCTATCTGCTAGAAGAATGGAATGGGATGAGGTTTCTCACACCTCAGAAAATGATGATAGAAAGAACGATCCTTGACAGTGGAAGCTTTGATAGACGATTAATACATACCATAATCCCCAACTCGAAGCTTATTGCTTATAATAATACATAATAATCATGATAACAAAATCTCCCCCACAATTATTAATTGTTTTACTCACACACCTCAACAGTATCTAGTCAATAACAAAATCCTAAGTATAAAGTCATAAAAATTCCATTCTTGAAATGAACAAGTTTCCTCAAAACTATGAACCACAATAATAATAAATCTAAAAATGTGTGTGTTCTATTCCTGGGAACTCGTGGAAACATGATGTAATGTTCATGTTCCCGGGTGGAGGCCCACTTAGTAGCAGCTCTAATAGGCCTGATTTAGAGGAGTAGCCAACGTTAGAAAAGCATCTCCCACTCCTCCAGCACCAAATCAGATCTCCAGGCATTTTCAAGGGGAGAAAGCTGCTTCTATTCAGAGCTGCCTCTATTCTGCCTCTGTTCAGAGGCAGCCTATATAAAGACGGGAGCGGCCAGACGCTCGGTCATTGGCTTGTTTTATTTTTTTGGGCTATTTTGTTGTTCTCATGCTTCCCTTCTTTATCTACCTTTGAAGGAATAGTCTGGCAGTGTAATACGTCTGTCTCTTAAGGGTCATCTTTCTTTCTCTCCACAGGGTGAAAACTTCAGATCTCTTTGAGAGGTGGAGGAACCTGCAGGTTTGCACGTGGGAACAGAATAAATGGAGACTGACAACTTCAAGTAAGTAATGATGTATCCCCACATCACATTACCACAAGGAAATGTATTGTATATATTTCCCTACATTATCATCATCGTCAACATCAAACTCAACATCTGCTTCCGAGATAACTGTTGGCCCCGTCCAAAGGGGTTGTGAATCCAAAACCCTTTTTGTTTTCTTTAAGCATGGTAATACAACTTGTTTGATGATCCACATTGTCACATTGGACATTTTGTCACGTTACTAAAATGGGATCTTCACTAAGAGAAAACAGGAGTCAAATCCTATGTTTACTGAAGTCTCTGTCAACCATATGAGAACATTTCACTCTGATATGAAGATCAGACGTTTTTTATCTGGGGAGGAACGCGGTGGTGAGGTGTTTGTGGATGTTGAGAGCAGTGGGAGGTGTTGTGTGTGGATGTGAACAGCAGTGGGAAGTGTGTGTGGATGTCTGAGAGCAGTGGGAGGTGTGTGTGTGGATGTGAACAGCAGTGGGAGGTGTGTGTGTGGATGTGAACAGCAGTGGGAGGTGTGTGTGGATGTTGAGAGCAGTGGCGAGGTTTTTGTGTGTGGATGTGAACAAGCAGTGGGACGGGTGTGTGGATGTGAGAGCAGTGGGAGGTCGTCGTGTGTGGATAGTGAACAGCAGTGGGAGGTGTGTGGATGTTGAGAGCAGTGGGAGGTGTGTGTGTGGATGTGAACAGCAGTGGGAGGTGTGTGGATGTTGAGAGCAGTGGGAGGTGTGTTGTGTGGATGTGAACAGCAGTGGGAGGTGTGTGATGTTGAGAGCAGTAGGGAAGGTTGTCTCGATGTGGAGAGCAGTGGTCTTTAACCTGTTTGGGCCTAAGGAACACCAATATCACTCACTTTCAATAATTATTCAAACAGATATAGGCTAATTTAAATCAAACAGGCAATCAAATAATTTATAAAACAATATTTAAATGGGTTGAAGTACGGATGGGTTGTGGGCATTCAATCCATAAACATAGTCCAGGTGTACACACACACGAAATATAATATGTGAAACGAAACATAAAAAACCTTTTCACAGGGTTCTATAACCATAACCCTTACAAAATATTTACTTAAAGAGGCCATGCCATCATGGCACCTAAAAAAAGCAGCCAAAAAAGGCGGCATTAAAAGCCAACAATTTGGCAAAATGTTAACCATAACATAATTAAGATTTAACAGTTGTGGAAGTCAATGGTTACTTCCAGATTCAACCGATGTATTATCTTGATAGTCTCTCACCTCCCTACGCAGAAACTCAAACGAATAAAACGTTACTGTTGTCAAACTAAGTACTTTTCTCAGAGTATCAACACCTACTGGGTGCTCTGGTCTCCAGCCACAACTTCAGGAGCAGCAATCGTTTACTCTTTTCAACTCAACTGCTGACCAGGTGAGTCCAGATTAGCTCAATTATATTGTAAACATGTGTTACTTTATATTTAAAGACATGTAACGTGCGTTTGCTATTATCATGCAATGCTTATTGCGTTAAATCACTGCTTCGGTTCGCAAATAAGCTTTTCCGTTGTTTCTAATGCTGTTAGCCGTCAGCGACTTGCACAATTTTTAAGTGAAAACAAAGATGCTCTTCTGCTTATGCATTCAATAGCCTTCCTACTCGGAGGAAGTGTGTCTTTGTTAAGCGGGTGCATGGTGACCAACCCTTTTCCCTCTCAGCAGCGGTGCAGAGGCGGGCCACCTGGAACCACGCGTCCACCTGGGAGCCACGGGTCACCTGGAACCACAAGTCAACCTGGAGCCACGGGTCCACCTGGAGCCACGAGTCCACCTGGAGCCACGAGTCCACCTGGAGCCACGAGTCCACCTGGAGCCACGAGTCCACCTGGAGCCACGGTCCACCTGGAGCCACGGGTCCACCTGGAGCCACGGGTCCACCTGGAGCCACGGGTCCACCTGGAGCCACGAGGCCCCAGGACGGCCGGGGTCTCAAATGGGTTGGAATATTTCAAAATAAATGTTGTTGTTTTAATCGTCTGTGTTCTCATCTTGCTTTTAATAAATCTCTGATTTATCTGAAATTTTTTATTTTTTTATCAATGTAATCCTTTTTACGCCTGTTTGAAATTTCCCAGTCCCACAAACCCAAACATCCAAGTAGAAGTCTGGTTGAAGTCATTGAAACATGGAAACATGTCCAAGACCTGTCCTCATTTCAATAGACAGATTTTACACGTCATTTAAACAAAAAAATGCTCAATTGTTCAAAAACCCATCACAATAAGCACAAACTCATGTGTCCATGCAATTTGTATTATGCATCCAATTCATCATGTAGCACCTTAAACAATGACGTTTGTCTCAAATACAACGTATTTTCAACGTTAACCAATTTTTACCATATTTTAAACCGCATAATGCTCACTGGTTCAAAAAGTCTACTTTGGTTCATTACAAATCCACACGTCAAAGCGCCTGGGGTCAACCACTGCCGACCAACCTTCTGCGCAGAACGGCCCGAACGAGCACATTACGTCACGTTATCGTCGCCGATGTAAGGTCTACCTATAGGGGGCAGCAACGCTCCTCATGGCGAGTTGGGTCACCTTTATATCCGAAATACAGAACAATAAATTACATCCCATCGGAAGCAGAGGATTCAGGGGGAGGGGTTTATATTGTTCATACTTTTCTGTGGTTAGCTCAAATCACTGTTTTAACAAATAATTATTTATAGCCCAGTTGCATGGTTAAATGTAGCCTACTTGAAATGTAACCAACAGAAGGGAGAAATATATCTGTGGTTCTGTAGAAATAAGTTAATTAAGAATTGTACATGAAATGAAAATATCTGCTTGAAACTAGGTTTAAATGTGAACGTTAAATGAAAAGTAGCAAAAAGCCTTTGAAATAACTTTTGAAAGATTTGTTAAAGTATTTTCCACAGCAGCCGTCGACATCTTTTAGATGTCTTTTCAACGGAAAATGCTCACGTTGACCGCCCAGTACAGATCTGAAGAGTGAACACAAATTGAAAAGATCCCAAGGCCCTCTGACAGATGAGGCCCTAAGACGAGGCCCTCTGACAGAAGAGGCCCTCTGACGGACGAGGCCCTCTGACAGAAGGGGCCCTAAGAGGAGGCCCTCAGACAGACGAGGCCCTCTGACGGACGAGGCCCTCTGACGGACGAGGCCCTCTGACGGACGAGGCCCTCTGACGGACGAGGCCCTCTGACAGAAGGGGCCCTAAGATGAGTCCTATCTCTGCCTTATAGTAGAGCACTCTGTAAGTTTGTAGACATGTTTAACGGCTGGTGTGTGTGGATAAGTGTGTAGACATGTGTAACGGCCAGGTGTGTGTGGAAATGTGTGTGTGGAGCTGCGAGAAAGGAGTACATTTCTCGGACACTCGTCCATATTTTTGTGGCCGCAAAAAAACATCACTAAAGAAATGCTCATGCACTAAAAGGGTGCTAAAAAAGTTTCACAAATTTGGGGTGTATCGTAACCATGGGGATATGACCTGGCACCCTCAGCATTTGTTTTATATCATAGTGTTTGAATTCGAGTCCAAACTGGGGGTTCAGTTACAGTTGAACGGCCACCAGGTGTGATGCTAGTTACCCATTAGAATAATGTACCCGCTATGGTTACATCCCAAAGGGAGGGACGGGTTTATGATCCGACACGGATCCACCGACCAGCATTCCCAGTGGACTGTACCAACTGGTTTGGTGATCATCATACATCTGGGTGGGGGTTTACCTTTGGCTTGTAATGGCTAATCGACACCGCACTTGGTGGTAAAATAGGAGCACTTTATCTATTTTCAAATAGAAGAGTTCTGCTTCATTTGTTTGTGTTGCGTCTCCCATGTCAATGGGCCAACCTTTTCCAAGGGTCCCCATTATCTGTTCTCTTGCTTTTGAAGAAGATTGTGTTAATTCCTAAAAGGTAATAATAATATGTCGCCTTGTTTTGTTTTCATCCCCTCCCCTGCACACCCCTGTGTCTAATCCCCCACTGCTCTAGGAGTTAATCAACCAATTCAAATGGCATCACCTTGTCCTGTTCTCCTCCCTGCCACGTCTCTGTCTCCAACCCTGATTGTTCTTGAGGATCAATCAAGGAAGCAGTTGAGGGGTTGTATTAGCGTTAATAACTTACAGTCCAACTGGGTGCCAATCTCACCGAGATATCACATCCTGCCTGCTGTTCAACCTAGAGAAGGTGTCGTCAGTTTTTAATGGGCCTTTTCAGAACAACGGTCACCCAACAGGAGACAAGGGGGTTGCACCTTTTTGTATTGTTGGACCTAGAGAACAAGTAGCGATTTGAAGGTATCTGAAATCCCTGCCCTTTAAAAACTTGAAGGTATCTGAAATCCCTGCCCATTAAAAACTGACGACACCTTCTCTAGGTTGAACAGCAGGCAGGATGTGATATCTCGATGAGATTGGCTGCTGAGGCGCTTGGCAGAACAACGGTCACCCAACAGGAGACAAGGGGGTTGCACCTTTTTGTATGGTTGGACCTAGAGAACAAGTAGCGATTTGAAGGTATCTGAAATCCCTGCCCTTGTCATGTGTTTCGATATATATTGTTGTATGTGTGGAACTAAGCAGCGATTCCCTGAAGGGCTGCGCTTGTAATTTGGTAATCCTAAGAGAGTCCAGGAAAAAAAGGGTTGAACGTTAAGTCTTGACTCAAGACATTCAAGGCCAGACATGAATGTTGTGAAGAAAAGGACTTGGAAGCAGCCCCTTGATATGAATCCTCCGCTCCCCCGTATAACTGTGTGTTTTTCCTGTCCCTCTGAAGGGCGTCTCTGTCCCGGTGCTGTAATGCTCCCTCCTTCCTGTTCACCACCAAGAGGAACACGCCTGCAGGGGCCAAGCTGAGGTACGAGGTGGACACCAGCGGCATCCTGCCCGTCACAACCGAGGTCTTCAAGATGTTCCCAGATGTGAGTCTGTCCAGCCATCCATTCCTCCACCCACCCATCTGTCTACCGCCTTCTAGGGAACGACGTAGAGGGAGGTCTCCTCTGTGAGCTTCATATGGACGACATAGCAGGATGACCTCTATGGGAGCTTCATATGTGTTTTGTTGTTCTCCAGGATATGCCATACAACAAATCCCAATATAAGAAATGCGCTGTCATTGGAAATGGAGGCATCATCAAGAACAGCAAATGTGGGAAAGAGATCGACTCAGCAGACTTTGTGTTCAGGTATATTGCAGACAACAGTGTTGCAGAGAAAAATAATGGATAATGTATTATCTTCAAAATGTGTTGGAGTCCTATAACAGGATCCTATTTTTTTTCAGATGCAATATACCACCTATCAACGATAAGTACTCAGCAGATGTCGGCACTAAAACGGATCTTGTGACAATTAATCCAAGCATAATTACAGAGAGGTACAGACACGCATACTCACACAATTCAGGAGTTGTTTAATGTGCTTAATTTAAATTATATCTCGCTCTCTTCTGAACAAATAGCCTTTGTGGCTTTCAGGAACAGTATCAGGTCATTTATCGTGGCAGCTGCATTTGTTTCGGTTAACAAAATGATGCTAGGAATGGATTCATGACAATTATTTTAGAAGACTGTGAAATACCATAGGTTCAACTCTTGATTTGTTGACTATTATTTGAGTCTTGATTGTATTGCTTGCTGACTGATATCTGTTGGCTTGATCTTCCCTCTAGTACTATCTAACTCTACTACTGTCTAACTCTACTACTGTCTAACTCTATTACTGTCTAACTCTATTACTGTCCAACTCTAGTACTGTCTAACTCTAATATTGTCTTATTCACGTCCTGTCTAACTCTATTACTGTCCAACTCTAGTAATGTCTATCTCTAGTATTGTCTAACTCTAGTACTGTTTATCTCTGGTATTGTCTAACTCTAGTACTGTCTAACTCTAGTACTGTCTATTGTCTAACCCTAGTACTGTCTAACTCTAGTATTGTCTAACTCTAGTACTGTCTCTACTCTCTCTGTTGTGTTCCCATCTCGTTCTGCGCCCTCCAGGTTCCAGAAGCTGGAGAAGTGGCGGCGGCCGTTCTACGAGGTCCTCCAGAACTACGAGAACTCCTCGGTGGTGCTGCCGGCGTTCTACAACACGCGCAACACCGACGTCTCATTCCGCGTCAAGTACATGCTGGACGACTTTGACTCCCAGCGTGGCGTGTTCTTCTTCCACCCCAGTACCTGCTCAACGTGCAGCGCTTCTGGGCGGTGCAGGGCGTGCGGGCCAAGCGCCTCAGCAGCGGGCTGATGCTGGTGACCGCCGCCCTGGAGATGTGCGAGGAGGTCCACCTCTACGGCTTCTGGGCCTTCCCCATGAACCCCTTAGGCATCTACATCACTCACCACTACTACGACAATGTCAAGCCACGGCCCGGCTTCCACGCATGCCCCACGAGATCTTTAACTTCCTGCACATGCACACGCGCGGGATCGTCAACGTTCATACAGGGCAATGCAGGTGATCGCCCCCGACAACCGGCCCACAAAGGCTGTTCCACATCCACTGAGGGACTCACTTTACACCTTGTTGTGGAGGAGTTCCAGCTTTACCTTTTTAATGGGAGATTTTGGTAACACTTTATTATAACAGTAATTAGTCATTTATAAGCCTTTAGTAACTGATGAACATTTATATTCATTGTAGATGATTGATAAGTTCTATCTTAAAGGTCCCATATTTTACCACTAGATGTGATCTTGACTCTCCATTACACGCCATGTCAAAACTGACCCTCTAGAGACTTATAGATACATGGACAGATGATCTATCTATCACACACCTGTGTGGAAACCAACACCTGTGATGTCCCTAGAGGGTCGATTTGACACGGATTGTAATGGCTGATCAACATCACACCTGCCGGTAGAATAAAAATCCTTTAACATAGTATTTATTAATCGTCTACAAATGTATGTTCATATTTTCTTAATGATTATTTAATCCTTAACTAAAGGCTTGCAAATTACTTACGACGTTATTCTAAAGTGTCACTAAGATTTTTAAGTGGTGTTTACTTTTAAAAGATGATGGACATGGAGTCTGTCCTTTTTTTAAAACCATTTAGTACATTTATGTGAAGGATGGGGGGGATTTTGGAGGAAGTTATGCATGTAAGAAAGCTCCAGGGGGATTACATTTGAAGACAGTTACGGTACATGTGCCATCTCAGTGGCAAAATGCAACACTACCTCTAATAATAAATCCAACAGATCTGATTTTCTGTTCACTAGCATATTTTTGCTAACTAGCAAGCTGGTTCAGTGTTAGCAACCTAACTGTTAAAAGAAACTGATTACCTCTGGAGCCTTCGTTTTATGTTGTAGTTAACATTTCCATTTCATTGTCAAATTTGCTTGCTTTGATGCCAAACTACGTTAGTTCTCAACTTTGATGTGTACCTTTAACTTGCTCACATTACAAGTCGTTGATTCTCTCTTCTTCTAAACCATGAGTTGCTCGTTTTTATTGTCATACGTGGTCTTCCAAGTGATTGTCGTCGTTTCTCGTGACGTTTTCAAGTGAACTTTTCCAATGGCTAATTTGTAGCCTGACAATGCCAGTCCAATACGCAAATGTGTACTCTCAGTTCCTTTTCGATTTCCAAAGGGAGTTATCAACAGACAAACACCAATATGCCTCGGATGTAATTGGATAGATCTACAACCAATCAGAGCAACCAATCGTGGGACAAATTATCGGTAGCCATCTTGGTTGCTTATGAAAATGCTCTAATAGGCACTGAAACCCGCCCCTTATAGATAAACGGTTGTGCAGTCTGCTGGAAATCTGTCTGAACAGGAGTGGGGCCTGGCGCATATGCCAGAGCAAATAAAACATGAGCTTGCATATGCGTCCGGTTCCCGGGCTTGCAAAGTTTTATACCGTTGTACAGGAGTATTGCTTTGTACTTGACAATGCACAAATATCTGCTCTAAAATCCAGACCCTTGTTGGGGTCTTGCTCCTTCTATCCCCTCTCTGAGACATCAGCCCCCCCGTGTTCCACATGTTAGCTGTCTCCACATGGAACAGATGTGGCAGCTTTTAATCAATTTGTGTAATTTACTGATAGGGTTAGTATTGCCAATCCAACAATTTACAAAAGATGTAACCTATGGTTTTCTAATTTATTCAATATAAAATGGTTAACTGGAACAGCATATTTTCAAAAGCTGATCTTCCCTTGAAATTACCAGGTAATGTTCTCAAATATTCCTGGCGTAAGATTGAGTATTTTAAGGCGTAAGTCGTAGTTTTGGACAAAAGCCGAGCAAATGTTTTTTTATAACATTAAGAGAACAAATCTTTGACTTCCTATCGCCAATCCAATCTGTTCACCCTCCATACAGCACTGGAGAAAGATAACAACGAATGAAGGCCACACACTGTGGCTATATGGCTTATTTGATCCCATCTCTTGCTGTCCTCCATGTCTTAAGCCATACTGCCTTATGAGAAATCAACCGTTTTTCTGATGCGCACTTCACCCATGTGGATCGCATACCTAATGTAAATTACTGTAGATCCAGCTCTTTTCCACACTTTTTAAACTTAAAATCGTAGAATCTCTAAGAGATCGCAGTGCACAGCATTCATTGTGCATTTTGTTTTGGAATTGCTCTATCCCCCTGTAAAATACAATTCCATGCATAACGATGTAATGCTGTGCATGTTTGTACTCTATGGCCTACTCAGCTTTGTGTGTGTCTGCTTCAATGAATCACTGATATATGTTCACACATAGGCTCCGCATCCACTAATATCACAGGGGGCTTTTGGATGTGGACAAATGTTATCACTTCAAGCAATGACTTCTTTCAGAGCAGTATTGTGTATCAGTGGTGGCGATTCGATTGACTCGATGGATTGATTGGATGATGATGGCTCTTGGGCCATTCATCATGTGATGGAATTCTCTCTTGCTATTGTTGCCTCACCTTATTTCACCTGTTGCAATGCATTTGCATGTATTCTAAGAAGCGCCCGGAAGTGGAGCATTTGGGATTGTCTTATCTTAACTTATTTGTATTCCAGGAGTGATTCTTCGACTCTTGAAATGATGTATAATGCTTGGTCCTCTCTACTTTGTGTATCAGACACAGATCATGACAAAGAGTCTTCTCTACTTCGTGAGTTTTTGGATGGACTTCACGGTACAAATTGCTTCCTTTATAAATCACAGTGAAGTCGTTTAAGGTCAACATGTATGAGCACATGAGAAACAGAAATATTAGGATTTTCTAATCACTTTATGGTTCATTGTGTAAAATACTCAGCAATGATAATAAAAAGAACAATAATTGATTACAAGAGAACTAGTCTGAATTAAAGGGAATAGATAACACAGTGCTTTTTAACAAGAATGTAGATCTTTCTTTATTGTGTTTGTAAATAAACTGTTTTTTATTTCGATTTTCGATATTCCTAAATATTCAATGTGTGTGTGTGTGTGTGTGTGTGTGTGTGTGGTGTGTGTGTGTGTGGTGTGTGTGTGTGTGTGTGTGTGTGTGTGTGTGTGGTGTGTGTGTGAGTGTGTGTGTGTGTATGTGGTGGGGATTGGTAAAAATAAAAGATTATAAATAAAAGATTCTGTGTTAAAAGAAAGGGAAATGTCCCCCATAAGGGGGTGAGTTTACACAAAGACATAAGACATCAAGTCACAAGTCATGCTATGCGATATACAAATGATGACATACAAACAATATATACCATTTAGTGTGGTGCCATAAGGTGGTGAATTACCGGTCTTAACTTGGGTCAGTTGACCTCTGGCTTGTCTGGTCCAATTAACTCCTTAAGCAAAGCTACTATCAGTCCCTTAATTATTAAGCAGGCGTGGTGTCAGTGTCCTCTCACTGACTCACTTTAGCGGCCCAGTCTCATTTATGTCCGATTATACTAAATCCACCAATATCTTGTTACAGCAGGATGTGTCAGGCTAGCCATCCCCACCTCAATGCACAGTTCATCAATTAGATAAATGGTGCAGAGGAAAGTAAAGCAATTTATCCAATCCATGTTACTTATACATGGACACTTTCCCTTGGCCAGTCTGTTGGCAATATTATGTGCAGGACATTTGTGATGGCTGAATTCTGATCAGCACATTTCTTTCGGTGATGTCTCTCTCAGGTCGGTTTTAACCAACAAAAGAAGAACACGAGAAGACAATCAACATTAGAGCACAGAACTTGAAGTGGCCCTTTTTTACCAGACCAGGTGTGATGTTGATTAGTCATGAAACATCAGAGTAGACTGGATGTTGAAGAGCAGATAGATGAAAGTTATTTTAATGACTGAGTGAGTGTGTCCCACCATCAAATTCTTCTTCTTCTCTGTGAAAACAATCTGAATATTGAATTAAAAGTCCTGCTATAGGTATTAAACTAGTGGAATAACATTGTCACACTTAAAAACTATTGTATCACATAAGGAAAATGTGCTACCATATGGTCTGATTATAGTGTTGTTGTACTTTAATGCCTAAATCATGTTTATAAACTGTAATTTCTGATATTCCATGTGAAACGCTACTTTCAAACACAAATATGTCTTCCATTAGGACAAATAATTTCACAATTTAGTACCCCAAAACCATCTCTACCCCATAATAACTAACATTCCACTGCTTCTATGCTCGCATGTCGTAATATAGACCCCTGCTATAACGTATAATGGAGGGATTTTAATGATCATTCTCCCTGCTGTTCGACTAATTACGACACTTGATCACAAATTAAGAATTGAAATTGAAGTCCAGGTCGTGAAGCATCTGATTTACCAGCTAAACCTTCAGTCTGTGTCGGTGTGGGCGGGATGGTTAAGAAGCCACGCCCACAGGTTCTGATTTAACAGGTGAACCTTCAGTCTGTGTCGGTGTGGGCGGGATGGTTAAGAAGCCACCCCCACAGGATCTGAATTATCTCAGACCCATAAAACTTTATATGGTGTTATGTGGACCACTCTATGTGTAGAGGCAGAAACCATTCAGAACTGGTGTTGGCACTACCAATGTGTGGTCTGATGAGATAATAATGATAGCTTTAATATTGTGTGGTCTATATCGTGTGGTGGGTAATAGAATAGATTCACTTACATCCCCAGACGCATATGCCTGAGTAAATAAAACATGAGCTTGCACATTTGTCCGGTGATCCTAAAGTTGATTGAGGCTTTCAGGGGCAGAATACAAGATCTTGATTGAAGACAAAGCTGGTTAAGAACCATCTTATAATTTCCCTAAACAGGTACTGCAGTGCAACAACAAAAATTATGTGTATCGATTCGGCAAAATGTGAATTGAACATGAATAAAAAAAATGTGAATTGAACATGAATAAAAAATAATAACTTCTAAATGCAGTTATTATTTAAGATCTGAATATAAATATACCTTATGCATATGACCACATGTGTGTTTGTGTTGTCTGTGAGTTCATGTGTGAGATGTCTTTGTACACTTTTGTGCCTAACTAAAATGTTTCGGTGCACATGTGGGAGTGTGTGTGTGTGTGTGTGTGTGTGTGTGTGTGTGTGTGTGTGTGTGTGTGTGTGTGTGTGTGTGTGTGTGTGTGTGTGTGTGTGTGTGTGTGTGTGAGAGAGAGGTATGTCTGCATATTAGTGTAGGTTCACAAATGAGAGGCCCACCACTCGTAAAGTGATCCTGATGACACTATAAATTATGGACCTCTTTGCTACAGAGAGGATAAGTTCCCTTAGCAAGGCTCCTTTTTCACAGGGCCCTCTCCCCGGGCCACGTGACAACTGAGGTGACAGTAATTTTTCATGAGCGTAAGTGTGTTCAGTCGTGTGGCCGCACTGCCCAGTGAAGGAGATCCCGAGGCCGCCATAAGTCCTCTGTGGCCCTAAGCCTGGGACTGTGTCTATCAAGACGCAAACACACACACACACACACACACACACACACACACACACACACACACACACCACACACACACACACACACACACACACACACACACACACACACACACACACAAACACACACAGATATACAGACACACACACAAATAGACACACAGATCCGAAACCCAGAGTCCTGGCACCTTCTCACATTCGCAGGTCAAATGAATTGTCTTACAGCGTTAGAAACTCCAGGCGGCACTTGACGAAACTAAAAGCCGGGTAAGTGGATGAATAAAAGATGCCAACCAAAGCGAAAAAATCCACAGGTTCCAAAGAAACTAAAGATGTGGATGACGAGGTGGAGGAAAGTGAGCCAAAGCTGAGGGAGAGGAGGAAGAATGCTCCAGAGCGAGAGAGGAGTGGCAGCAGGAAACACAGGAGCAGGGAGAGCTGTGCAGACCGGGAGAACCCTTCCCCGCCCCAAGAGGAGCAGAGGAAGAGCAAGAAGAAAGAGCAGGAGAAGGTGAAGGAGAAGAAGAAGGAGAATAAGAGATCCTCAGATGGAGGCGTTGAGGGCGGTGTCGTGACCAAGGAGGAGCAGGAGGATGAGGGCCATGAGCAGAACAACAACAATGTCAACACTGGCAGGGCGAACAAGAGGAGCTCAGGGAAGTCCCCGCCGGAAAAAGTGACTGACGGAGGAGCAAAGGAGGAGAGGAAGAGGACCAAGAAGAAGAAGTCTGCGGATCCCGAGAAGGAGGACGAGATGGGATCCAAGGATAAGAAGAAGAAGAAGAAGTCTGCAGAAGACGAGGATGACGAGGAGGACCTGTCGGAGCAGGAGGAGGACTCCAAGAAAAAGAAGAAGAAAAAAAGAAGTCTGCAGAAGACGAGGACGAGGAAGACCTGTCGGAGCAGGAGGAGGACTCCAAGAAAAAGAAGAAGAAAAAGCCAAAGGACGACGATGACAAAAAGAAAAAGAAGAAGAAATCCAAACAGCTGGACTACGCCGAGATCTACCAGAACGAGCTGCTCAGCTACCACACCGACTCCTCTGACGGATACGAGGATGACTACTATAAGAAGAAAGGTAGGAAGCCTTATCTGAAAGTACTATAATACTAATACATCTGATGGTATCAGCCAGTCTCTGGACTCAAACAGGACTGGTCCAGCCATGGGAAAGCCTCCCTGTACCAGGCTGGTAAAGCTCAGCTGTGTTCCACATGGATGGAGCACCACAGAGAATCTGGCCAGACGGGTGTTGGGTGAGGTCCCAGAGAGCAGCAGATGCAGGGCGGCCAGCCAGAGGAGCACAACAGACCATGGCAGGAAACTGACTAGAACATACAGCAGTGACTAGATACTATAATAGACTAGACACAAGTCTTGAATCTAGAACAGACACCATGATAGACTATGAACCAGAATTGATAGAGGATTGAGTACAACAAAACACAGACTATACACACTAAAGAGATTAGATTAGACATTAGGCTAGATCCTTTTTCTATTCACGAACCACCTTGCTTCCTGTTGGTCAGTTTGTTTCCCTCTATAGTACACACACTGGTTATCTCTATCGTTACGTTGGGACTAGATAAGCATAATACCACTACTGAAATCTATTAAGGTTCAATAAAGACAATTCATTTGCAAAACAAGATTGTAGCAAGTAGATTACACAAATGACCAGTAGCCTATATCAAATACATTGAGCTCAAATGACCACGTCTGTATCTTGCATTATAGAGGCATGGTAAAGGGGAAGCAGATGGAGAATATGGCCTATACCTGTTTGTTGTGTCTAGTAGGGCCTGTTTGCGAAGTCTGCTGTGTAATGTGCACTGTGTCCTCCACTCTGGATTCAGTTTATCTAGAATGAAGGATGGAGAGGTCTAGAAAAACACTCTCTGCCAGGCAGCCTTCTATCTAATTTTATCAGGTGTCTCCTTTTCCACTTTAATCAGTTATTTTCAGTCCTTACCCTGATAACTTGGTTTCTGTGTCTCTGACTGATCTAATTCTCTCAGATTGCTCTTTATCAGGTGTCTTGCCTGTTCTTCTCTTTCTTACTTTCCCTTAGATCATTGGTCATTCATCAACCGCTAGTGTGTCTCACTTTGCTAAGATGTGTTTGTGGGCCCAATTACAGGCTGACACCCCTGACAGAACGACATTTTCAGTCACATAAATTCAGTTATGTTTAAATGGGCTATTTTCAAGCAATCAACCTGCACTATGCTTGTTTCCTGTCTGTTTCACTCGTAACTCTAGGAAAACTGAACCAGGCTTATACATTTTTGCCAGCGCAGTTTATGTTGAGTTCATTGAGTTCGACTATTGCCTTTCTTCGTTGTTGATACTTCAAAAATATATCTTAAAAAGGATATATGTTTTACTGCTTACTACAAATTCCTGCTGACTTATCCCTTTTCAGACATTTCAGAAATTAAAATATTAACACCTTCACCAATTTTCATCGCTTGAATATTGACATAAACACCATCTCTCTAGTGCGTTTATCTTTTCAAATACGATGATCTTAACTCCATTTTCTCTATTATATCTTTCTTTGAAAACACATCATTCTGTATTTTCCACGCTTTACGCAGGATGTTATCTGGGTGTTACATAACCTGACTCCCGTGCTGGGTTCAGTGTTAAATCTTGTATACATTACATCACACAGACACACACACACACATCTCTTACCAGCAGCACACAGGTGAGGGTATTGTGTTGCACGGGATACCCAGTGGTTATGCGACTCATCCAGCCTATGTTGTCAGATGGTGGGCATGATAAAGCACGTGGATCTATTGAACACATGAAAACACATCCATTTAGCTACTTCAGTACATATGCTTTGGCTTTTGTTTCAAATGAATGGTTGAAGAATTCCTACGCATTTCCAATGCAAATACAAAGTCATTAAACATTCAAACATATTTTATCAACACGTCTTTTTAAGTTATAGGTTGTGGTTATAGGTTGTTGTAGTGCTGTTTGGGAACAATAAGTGATGTAAGGCTATTACCTTCTTTCCCTGGTTGAATGCTGCTTGTGTTATTCTCTCCCTGTCTCTTTTTATATGTTTTTATTTAAACAACCTTTTCCATGAATGTATTTGTGTTCCAGTGTATGAGGTGGTCACCGTCACTGGGGATGTGAAAGGAGCAGGTACAGATGCCAATGTTTTTGTTACCCTTTTTGGAGACTTTGGAGTCAGTCCCAAGGTCCACCTGGCCAGCAAGTGAGTTCACACATTGTAGTGTTTCTAAAAATATCTATGTAAAATTACTGCTGTTCTTGTTTTATCTATGTTAATTATTTCAACTGTTAATGTTGGTTTTAAGACCAAAGATTAGTGTGATAACCCTATGCTAGTTTATGTAAAAAGGTCTGACGAACTACAGCCTGTAACATCCGTAGCCAACATAACTATTCTTCTCATGTCAATCAGTAACCATGAACCTTTCTATTCCTCTCATTTCTTCAGCACAGAAAAGAGGTATTTCCTTATTCGTCTGCTAAAGGATGCCTATGATTTTCTTAATTGTTTTTTGGTATTTAAAATGCAAATGGCACTGTATGAGATAATTCCTGCTGAGAAAAATTTATTTAACTTATAAACGATATGAAACAATGAGAATTACCTTTTATAAAACTTCAACTCATCCCTAGTCAATAGAAAAGGAAATTGCAGTGATAAATACAACTTGGAATGGATGAGTTGCAGGAATCTGTTCTCCATACAGTAGCAACATTAGGACATAGAATATCTGGAGTAAGGGGAACAATGTGACATGGATGGTCTTCTTTTCCATTTCAAGGCAAATGAAGGAAGACCACGATGCCAAAGGTTTTCAATAATCAGATAAGCCTCAGGAAATTCTATCGGCGGATTAGGTAACTCGCTGGCTCATCTCTGCCAACATAGAATGGGGATACAGTTACCTGTAATATGTACATTGCATATATTATTCTCCATTGTTACTCTAGACTAGAAGGAATGTTATCCATTACTAGACTGGTTTCAGTGATCCTTCAATCAGCCACATATCATGCATTCAGTATACAGGGTGTGTGGTGGTTGTTGTCTAGATATCCAACATAAAAATTGGATTTATAAGGCTCTATACTGCACACAGTATAGAAAACAAAACAGTGGATAGAAGGAGTTTCACCTTACTCCATCGTATACATGGTCCTACCTGTATTGTGTAGTTGTCTTATTCATTTATTTGTACACAATTATACAGGTAAGTGATGGATTTTGCGCCTCCTTTTAAGTTTGATTGTGTTTTTTTTTTCTGTTTCGATCAGTGTCCTTTTATCCTTTTTAACAAAGTGAACACATTTCAGATAATGGGGGCAGCATTTGTTGGATTATGTGTGCAGACTGTGTTCATCCTCCTTGGATAGATAGGTAGATAGGGCTGAGGCACAAGGGCAGCTGTTGAATGGTTAAGAGAGGTAGTCTGGTCCACTATGGTAAGCAGAAGAGGACTATCATCAATTCAAACCCCCATGGAAGACCCCAGCCCACCATCAATGGTATAAAGTCCTTCTCGTGTTTTACCCCTCGCACACACATGCTTATGCAAGCAAAGAAACAGACACACAAACAAACCTGCAACCTGTCATACACCTCATCAATGAACAACACCCTTTCTTTGTTTATTAATGCTTATTTTGTCTTGCCATAAAATTACAGAAGTCGGACAGCCTTCGAGAAGAATAAAACAGATGTTTTCCACATCAAAACACACAACGTGGGACCTTTGAAAAAGCTGAGGTACCGCACCATGAAGATAACATCTTCCTTGTTACATTTCCTTAAATTACATACATCCTGTTGGTTTACATTCACTTGCAGTCATGGATCCAAAGCCACTTACAAGTGAGGCTCAGAATATTAGAGCATTCGATCAAAGTAACTAAAAATGGCAAGTGCAACGAGTGTACAGAAGGGATCCACAGATGGTGGATCCCAAGAATCAAATGAATAAAAGTTTAGGTTTTTCAGTTTAAAAAAGTAATTGTCTTTGTACAGTCGTCCCAGTGTTCCAGTAAAGCATCTGTATTTGTATATCTAAATAGTCTAGCTGCATTGTCTGCCCATTGGGGAATTTGTTCAGAATTTTATGGAATTAACATTAATAGTTTAACCACATCTGGTGTGGGACATTATAATTTAGCTCACTGAATCTGCCAGAAAAGTAAATCAATTAATTATTGCTCGGAAAAAAATGATATTACATTAGTTTGATGGGGGTTACACAAGCAGATTATTAAGCGGTTTTAGTGCTGAGCTTTGCTGAAATGTCAGCATGGAGGATTAACATATTTGAACATGTTTGAGGAAAAGTAGGCTCCTCCCAGTCTGGCGCTCAGCTGAGAGAAATAAAGAGCATCTTTATAACAGACATCTTCATGCGAAAGCTGACCGTCTTCAAAGTTGGGATGGATGGATCTTGAGTGTCTTAGCTGGTTGGCACAGAACAGACTAAGCTCTGACGCATGTCCCAAAATACATTCATTTCACCGCTGATGCTGTTTGCACTGGTCATGGTTATGGGGTACAGACTTTTGCCAAACTACAGTATTTGCATCACCAAGATTTGGCAAACAGGCCGGGGGCTAGCCTTAAAAAATTGTGGGAATCTGCTTACCTTCATTTTCCATATGTGGATTCATTTTGACACTTCCAAGGTGTTCACTTTTAGAGTGGTTGATTTGAGTCTTTTTTTTATGCTAAACAAATTCAGTATTTACTCGAGAAAAGTAGCTGCACTGATAAGGCCGAATTTTTGGTAGTGGTTTGGTAATGACGCCTCAAAATTGTAGGACATAATTACGGAGAATGAGGCGGGAGAATAAAATGGTATTATTAATGTACAGAATAATAAAAGTGTGGGTTGTTATGTTTGTTCCTTATATATGACAAACCGGGCGCAGCAGCATGTTTAGTTCCTAGCAGTCTTTATTGCATTACGGTCCAACACATGCACACACTCATAGCTCTCTCACGTAGGCTATATCCCGCCTCTAACTGGCGCTAAGCCTTATTGGTAACGTAGTCCAATAAACCTTATCAACACATGGGTAACACTTTATAATAAGGTGCCATAATAAATAGCAAACTAGTCATTACCTAACCCTTTGTTAATATTTGTTAATTGTTACTAATGATGAAAAAACTATTAACTTGTGCCAAATACCGTATTTTCCGCACTATAAGGCGCACCTGAGTATAAGCCGCAGCAGCTAAATTGAATGATGTGTACATAAATAAGCCGCACTGGACTATAAGCCGCGGGTGTTTTAATATTTAATTACAATATGCAAGGTTTCGTGCACAGAGGGGATTGTCGGGAAAGAGATGGCTGCTTGAGGAAGCTCCCATTTATTAACATTTCAACAAACAAGTTGCATATTTGCATAACGTATTCAAGTGTTACCATTTAGTGCAATAGTAGCTACAGAACATATACGGTACTGTGCTGTGTAAACAGTACTGTATCACATAGCGTATCAGACACACAAACATTTCAACTTTCAAACTTAAACGGTGCGCTCCAAGCGCACATACCGGCAGTGATCTACACAGCAGTGGTTTTCAATCAATGGTCCTTGAGGTAGTGCATAGGGGTTCCCCAGCAAAATTAGTTACCGTAATAGCGTCAAACATTTATTAACATTGGCTATTTTGGAAAAACCTTGAAAAAGTGTGAACATCTTTGAACGTTTATCTACGTTGTAGCCTACAGTAATAATAACATAACAAAAAACAAAGCTTACGTTACGGCAATATCAATGGCTAAATTAAATGTGTTTTTTAAAAGTGCAAAATAAAGTGCCTGTAACACGACAGTAAGCGCGTAAGCCTAAAGTTGCAACAACGAGGCTGCTTAAAATATACGGTAATCAGCCTACCAGAACACGGCTGTAACCAGAAAAGTCAAGTCATTAATCCTCATCTCCGTCTTCTTCCTGCGTACTAAAACCACCAAAGTCCTCATCTTCAGTGTCGGAAACGAACAGGCTCAGGGTGGCTTCGTCAGCCACTCTCCTCTCTCCTTCGTTGTCGCTGTCAAAACCAACGAACTCCTCTTCGTCACTGTCGGAATCGAATAGCCTCTGAAGGGCCTCAGCTGTGGCGGCGTCCTCCTCTTCATCACGCAGTAGTCCAGCCTTTCGGAACCCGTTAATGATCGTGGATGTTTTGACACTCCTCCACGCCATCAGGACCCACTCGCAAACTTGAGCGAAAGTTGCTTTTCGCATGCGACCAGTTTTGGTGAATGATTTATCGCCGCTAGTCATCCACGCCTCCCACTGAACGCGTAGTGCCACTTTGAACGCACGATTGACACTGATGTCGAGTGGCTGCAGATGCTTCATTGTGCCCCCAGGAATCACAGCTGGAATCGAGTTTGTGCTCTTGATGGCTGCTTTCACATTATCCGTTATATGGGCCCTCATGCTGTCCAAAACGAGCAAAGCTTTTTAATGGCGAAAGAATCCTCCAGGGCGCTTGACGTAGCACTCATTCAGCCACTCCTTCATCACGCTTTCCATCATCCACCCTTTCTTGTTGACTTTAAAGGAGATGCCGTTCGGGATCTTTTCTTTCGGCATTGTAATCCGCTTAAAAATCACCATTGGCGGAAGCTTTAATCCAGATGCTGTGCAGCCAAGAACACAAGTGAAATTCGTTCTCTCGTGGCCAGTGGTTCTCAACGTGATGGACGATTCACCTTTCTTGTTAACAGTCCTAGTGAGAGGCAGGTCAAACGTCAAAGGCACTTCATCCATATTTATGATCTGGTCCGGTCCGATGGAATATTCCTCTATCTTTCTTTGTGTGAATTCGCCGAAGTTTGTTATTTTTTCCTTGTAGTCGGGAGGGAGTTGCTGACACACAGTCGTCCGCGCCCTGATGGACAGTCCCTTTCGTCTCATAAATCGGAACCACCAGGATGGGCCACCTCTGAAATTTTCAATTTTCATTTCGGTGGCGACTGTTTTAGCCTTCAGTCGGATCTGCACGGTGGAAACACCTCGGCCGTCTGCTCTCTGTGTGTTCACCCAATCTTCAAGAAAGTCTTCAAGTTCGGGCCATCTACTTTTATTACCTCTGAAAGCTTTTTTTGACTTCTTGCATTGAGACAGTTCTTCCCGCTGGCGTTTCCAACGTCTCACCATTGACTCATTGATGCCAAGGCCACGTGCAGCAGCTCTATTTCCTTCTTTTACAGCCAGATTGACTGCCTTTAACTTAAAAGCTGCATCATATGCAATTCTACGTTTGTTTTCCATAATGAGGGTTTGTGCATGAAAACTTCCGTTCCACAAACTGTTTCGCTTTCGTAATATTTGTCTTGCTCTCGTTCTCGTTCTGTCTTTCGTAGCCTACCACTCAAGGTTCCACTTTTACTTTTGCGCGCTACTTGAGGCTTTGTCTCCAGCGTTTCCTGCTGGAGCCCGCCACTGGTGGCGGGGCGCGGACCGGTCATAGAGCCCATAGAGTTAAAGTCGGTGGACTCGTCTGTAACCTGTAAAATCCATTGATTTAGGAAGTCCCCTAGTGACAGTTAGCTGTAAAAATCCAGATTAGCCGCACCGTTATATAAGCCGCAGACTCGAAAAATGGGGAAAAAGGCGCGGCTTATAGTCCGAAAATTACGGTAGATATTTTAGTAACAATTAACAAATATAACAAAGGGTTAGGTAATGACTAGTTTGCTATTTATTAAAGCACCTTATTGTAAAGTGTTATCAAAGTGTGTCTACCTACAGGAGGGGTAAAGTTGGGCTTGGAGGCATCTTTCCTCCTCGATCACTGTAGGCGTGGTCTTGTTCCACCACCAGGAAATCGCACAGCTCAAATCAAACATTAGAGCTAGGAAATGCATCTGTTTGTTTTCTATCATACTCGCTAGCGATGGACCAATTAAACAAGGAGGTCAATTTAGGTTATTTACTCGTCAAGTCATGGCGTGGATTTTGTTTGATACAATTTCTTGAACCAGAATGCTGGAAATAGCTCCAACGTAGACCAGCATATTCCAGCCAACAGCCCAAAAGCGGCACCATGTAACTTCAAAACAAGGTTGCCCCGACAACGACATAGTTGACAACTTGGTGTTCTCCCTGGTGTGAGTGCTATTGTTGGAAAAAAGTTCCTGCTAAGACTCATTTGTAAACTGCAAAGCTTCATTGTAATTGCACTGCGGCACTAGTTCTATTCAAGACAAGAGCAAGCGACCAAAAAACACCTCAAACTATTGTGGATGACAGATTACAGTATATTACCTCACTATCAGCCTGTTATTATGTTTAGGTAGCGATCTTTGATAAAGGATGAGAAGCGTAAGAGTTGGTTTGTAAGGAAAGAGATGTCGAGGCAATGGCAGTATAAAAATGGATGGACGGTATGTGACAAAGGAAATTCCAATACTGCGTCAAAGCGGCACAAAGAGGGGAGCTACTTTTAAGGATGCCACCAAATGAAAAAGGGAAAATGTTAGTTTTGGGCCCTGACATAACAATAAAGGCAATATCCCTAACTGATATGGTGAAACAATACAAATATATTGTATCCGAGACAATATTGGTACCTTGTGGGATTTTACCCATGGAACTTATGCCTTGAATGCAAGGCAGTTCCACAAGAAGGCAAGGGCTCTTCTTGTGGAACTGATCACATACATGTCAAGAAAAGGGGAGATCAGTGTATGATATAAAGAAGTAGCCGTATTTTTAACACTGGGACGTTTTTTGAGTTGTCTCAGGCAATTACAGCGACATTGGTGTACATTCTCTGTTCCTGATAGCATTCCAAGCCGCACATATTTCAACGGGCTTATATGATTACCCAACTGATAAGGATTTTTTATTTTCTTTCATTAAAAAGCAGAATATTAGGCCAGCCCATTTCGAAACTTTGTACATTGTAAATGGTATTTTTTTGTGGTAAATGGATACATACTATAAAGCAGAATTGTATGCAATATTACTGAATCTCCCCCCTCCCCCCACTGATACCCCCCAGGATCGAGCATGACAATACGGGGATGAACGCCGGGTGGTTCCTGGACAGGGTGGTGGTGACAGACGTCAACAGGCCCCACCTGCGATACTACTTCCCCTGCAACAACTGGCTGAGTCAGGAGGAGGCGGACAGCCTGTTCGTCAGGGACCTGCTGGGCAGCCTCAACCCCATGGACGTCCCCAAGTGTAGGTCATTTAGTTGCACTAATCACCCCTTGTGTGGGGACTGTGAAACATATGAGGGCTTGTACATCACAACGTCACATCACAATGCCCGCAGCCATTTTGGGAGTTTTATGTCTGATTTAGCGAATATTTGAATTGTTTAAAGACACTGTTGGGATAACATGGACGTGCCTGCTGTGTTCTGTTTTACAGCTTCAGCACTGCCTGTCGTTGTTAAAATAGTTCACAAAGTAAAGTGCGTTAACCTTACCCTCTGTTTGAGTTTGTGTGACACAATATGTGGCAAATGATGAAGGCAGATATCTATCCCCACCAAGTGATTCTTACCTGTTCCCGTTGCCCCTGGCATGGGTTAGGTCAAGTCGTTTGAATGATATATTTTGGTTTTGGGGAAGGCAACTCAGAGAAGTTCACTTGCCCTTCGGTGGCCCGGCAGAGTTGGATGTTGTCTACAGTTTAAAACATTACAGTTGCAGGGGCACATATGATAAAACGAGGGGGGCTAACGCTGTCCTGCTCTGGACGTGCTGTGATCAGCTGCTACCAAAAGATCCTGTCACTATCCTGGCTGGTATCTCTGGCATGGCAATCTGAACACTAGGAGCCATGGAGCCTAACAAGACGCATGCCTGGAGCATGTGATCAGAGTTTCATGCAGCATGTCACTCTGAATGTTAACAAATGTCTGTTCAGGGTCATAGAGTTAGAGAGAATATAGAGTTTCTGGGTATCACATTTTACTCCAGTCATCACTCCCATCAAGCCTTACGTTGATGCCATCCTGTCCCAGCCTGACACCCAGTCCCTGTCCCAGCTTGCCTCTTTCCTAGGATTGGTAGTGTAGTATCTTCCCTTGGCTCCCCTATACCAGCTGTTGAAGACGGATGTGGCAAGGACCTGGGCTCTGGTCTGCAAGATGGCAGTGCAGATCATCATACAAACAGCTGCAATGGATGAATCAGTACATTTTCAAGTTTAAATTTACCCCAGGTCCTAGCAACTAGTGGCCGACCTTCTGTTGAGAGCCACTGCCTTTTGTGGTATGTGGAGGTTTGTCTTGTGATCTGAAAACTGAGGAGGGTTGGCGACAGTGCTGAGTGGTATCCCCTTGTAAGCCACTTGTAAGCCACTTGTAAGAGTTCCCGCTGCCATTGTACCTTGGGTCATGTGACCTGGTATCTAGCGGCTTGGTAATCAGATTAGGAAGTGGTCAGAACCCAACACTCAAACACACATTTGACGCGTTGCTTGACACAAACATGCTTGGACACCAAATCACACATGCATGTGCATGCACATCCACACGCACGCACGCACACACACACACACACACACACACACACACACACACACACACACACACACACACACACACACACACACACACACACACACACGCCACAAACAATTCTCAAGGTTGCATTGCAGAATGATGCTTTTGCAGTTATGTTATAACTGCAAACTGTTATAATATATGCTTTTTTGGTCTGTTGTTTTGCAGTTAATAAGTACTTAGTGAGTGTGTTCACCGCAGACATGAAGGGCAGTGGGACCGATGCCGACGTTTTCATCAATATCTTTGGAGAGTTCGGGGACACAGGTGACCTAAAACCTATTTGTGATCACTGTAGCAATAAGAAAAATCGCTGTAAAATGGTGTCATCTATTTACTATATCCCACCAAAGGGGAGAGACGTTTGAACAGTGACAAAGACAACTTTGAGCGTGGAACAGAGGACAAGTTTACAATAGATTCTCCAAACCTTGGGAGACTGAGAAAAATCACCATCGGTCACAACAACAGGGGCTCCTCCGCTGGCTGGTTCCTCGATAAGGTACAGTACGTTATGTACATACATACGTAAAGTATGTATGGAGGCACATTCAAACATACACACATTGATATATTGACATTGACATACATACAGCACATACATACAAACATACAAACCAAAGGTATCTTTTGAGAACATGTTGTTGTTCAGGTCTCAGTGGATGACATGGGGAACAAAGAGATTTATGAGTTCCCAGTCAACCAATGGTTCGCCATGGACGAGGCAGACGGAAAGATTCAGAGAGACATACTGGTTGGATCAACGCAACCTATGGGTGAGCAAAATACAGTGTATTGTCAGAAGCAACTAAATGCAGAAAGATATATATAGCTGAAAAAGCAACATCTGTACACTTACTTTAAACATTTCATGTTTCAAATTTGTTATTACATTTTTAGTTTTGAATTTATATCATTCCAAGACAGATTTCTTGTATAGGTAAACCTACGTGGCAATAAATCCCGTTCTGATTCTAACACAGAGATTGTATTTTTAAAGAAAGAGTTCAATTCAACAAAGATGTTGTGATTGTTACCAACATTTACCTCCGCCTCCACAGCCATCGTGTACAACATCCAGGTGATGACGGGGGACATAAGAGGCGCAGGCACCAACTCCAAGATCCATATAGTCATGCACGGAACCAAGGGTGTGAAGAACAGCGGGAAGGTGTTCCTGGAGGGGGGCCTGTTCGAGCGGGGCCTTATTGACATCTTCAACGTGGAGATCTGCGAGCTGATCAGCCCCCTCAGCAGGGTGTCCATCGGACACGACAACGGCGCGGTGGGGGCCGGCTGGTACTGTGAGAAGGTACCACTCTCACACAAATGGGTTGAGTCGAGTTCACATAATCTGTTGTAGAAATATGATCGATTATAATCATTCCACAAAGAGCAGAACTTAAGGCAGATCATTTCATGTCCTATGCCAGGTGACGATCTACTGTCCGTTCACGGGCATCGAGCAGACCTTCCCATGTGGGCGGTGGTTGGACGAGGACGAGGCTGACGGACTGATCGAGAGGGAACTCTACGAGATGGTTTCTCTCAGACAGAAAAGACTGAAAAGTAGGTTGCTAAAATATTTTTGACATAGTATAGACCATTTTTCGAAAATAATGATGTACATATGTTATTTACATTTATATCATTGTTTACTTATTCATTTATTACATGTCAATTATTTAGTTGATGCTTTCGGCCAACGCAACTCTTATAATTGTTGACATTGTGTATGTCCAGATTGGGGCGTAGCACAGTCCCTAGAGCAGTCTCTGTTGGCCCCTTCCTCTATGGATCCATGGATCTCACCCATCTTAAAAAAAATACTAAGAATTAAGTATGTGTGTGTGTGTGTGTGGTGTGTGTGTGTGTGTGTGTGTGTGTGTGTGTGTGTTTGTTTTCACAGTTTGAAATCTCACCACATTTCAACCCTCCTTTTTCAACATACTGTAGTCTAGGATTACTTTACTGTGGTCAATGAGTTTTGCTTGGAGTATCACGCTTAAGAAAACATTATTGTTGTCCTGTTTATTAAAGCTCCTTTCTGTAAAAAGTGCTACAAATGGTTGCTGGTAATAACTTTTTATTGCCGCCATGAGCTCACCTTGCCTCACAGCCTCAGTGACATCAGGAGATGAAGAGCTGCTCCAGTCTGTTTCTGAAACTAAGGGTCATGGGCTTCATGGTGTTAACCTTTGCTTGGTATTTTATTTATTTGATGTGACATGCGACATTGTAGGTATAATGCTAATTCATTCATGTTATTCAATGCAATTATGATTCAAGCTAGATTCCTCGCTGACTGCCTACAATCTAAACAACTGATATTAGATTATAGATTAGTTGCTGATTTGGGGAATCTAACAACAATTTTACGCCTTCTGTAAGGGGCCTAAGTGTGCCTATAAACCAAAGAAGATGACGTACAAAGTTCAGTCACTCAAACATTTTATTCTGCCAATTTATAGTTACTTGCATAATTAATTACTTAGAATTAAGTAATTGCAAACATAAAACTTTCATCTCAGGCTGTTCGAGGGCCCTCCCCCATTGGGGCCAGGGGTTCCCCTGTCCCCCCCACTACCCCAGCCCTCTGCCCAGACCAGTGGCGGCTGCTGGTCTTTTAAAGAGGGGAAGCTCATTTTTGGCCTACATCAAAATAGTTGTCAATTTATTTATACCTCAATTCGGCCCTCCGTTCCTTTTCAAGAAAATGCTAGCTGGCTAGTTCACTCCGACCTAGCCAACAGTATAAATGAACGAACTAACGAAACGATATTAATCTCGGAACAAGGAAATGCGGAAAGTATGTTAAACTGAAACAAGGAAATACAATAAATGTGTTTTATTCACAGTGTAAGAAATTAATAATGGAAGCAATTTCGCCAAGCAAATACCAAGAAATGTGTTGCAGTTTGTCATGAGACTTTACTTGCAAAATCCGCGATGGGACTGAACTCAGATAGTGAAGTGACTGTGTATATCTCAAAATAGCTGTCAATCAAAAAGTGATTCAGACTTTCGACTGATCCTCCAATCATAACGCGGAAGCCCAGCGTCCAGGCTAGCACAGGCCAGCCCACTGCTCCATCCACCCCAGAGACGCTGAGCGTCCGGGGGCGGGACAAATCTGGGCATTTATCCAATGACCGTCGAGTTTCGAGGCAATGAAAAAAACTGTTCCATGCAGTCTCATTGAAGTGAATGGACGCTCGGCTTCTACGGTCTAATGCATTGACATTACGGGAATGTATGAGAAGTTAACAAAATCGAGTCAGTCTTGGATAAGATTCTTATCGAACTCGTCTTCGACATGAACGTATTTTAACGAATTTGTAGTCAATTAAATGTTAACACAACAATACATATTTGAATATTTAATGTTCGAAATTTTAGGGGAAGCTGAGCTTCCCTTGCAGTCTTAGAGAAATCGCCACTGGCCCAGACGTATAAAGGGGTGAGCCCACACGTTGTTAGACAGGAGTCATCGTCTGGTCGGGCGGCCACTGAACCTTTGAATATGAATTATTAATTTGCCTCGCAAGGATTGTGGAAAGTTTCTGAAGACTGAAGGTTTGCATTTGAAATAACTCCAAATGGACTGAGCTGGCGATGGGTTCTGTTCACAGAGTACCCCTGGACCCTGTGGATCTTCACCACGGATATGAAGGGAGCAGGGACTGACGCCCAGGTGTTTCTGCAGATCTACGGGGAACGCGGCAAGTCTGACGAGATGAAAATGGAGAACAACACAGAGGATAGTTTTGAACAGGGACAGGTGGACAAGTTCACGGTACGGCATAGATGAATGACTGAAGGCCAAACTAAAGTCGACTATAGCGCTGCGACATTGTGTTATGTTGGTTACACTTCAACGTTGTTTTTCTAATTGCTGCCCTTTGTTATTTTGCTTCCTGGGACTCTGAAGATTGAAATGCCAGATATAGGACGGCTGCAGAAACTAAGAATTTGGCATGAGAAAAGACATCCTTTTGCTGGATGGCATCTAGCAAAAGTAAGACAGGAGTTTCTAATTGTCAATTAAAAATGTGTGATAGACCATTATAGAAAATATTTTTGGACTTTGGTTAACTTTTGATTTGCTCCCTAATTGAGCTTCAAAATAAAACTAAATTGATGATGTTTTTGCCGGATATCAAAAATTTATTATAATACATTTTGTAGCTTTGTTGCTTATTATTATAAAAACTCCTTCTAGGTTACTCTAATGAAGACCTTGACAAAAGAGAAGTACTCTTTTGATTGCTGCCGCTGGCTGGACATCAATGAGGACGATAACGAGATCATCAGAGAGATCCCGGCTACTGGGCCTCTGGTCCCGGAACCCCTCCCCTGTAAGATGGAAACTCATGACCTCTGCGTCCAAACATACTTGAGTCACCGGTGGTGATCATAATACCACAATACTGATTTAGATGCATTAAGGGCGTTTCTTTGGCCTTGGCATTAGGTGTGATTATAGTGTATACACACTAAGATAGTTGTTACAATCTGAATGTCTTCAGCATTCAAAGATAGTCAGATATCTTTTTCTTTTTCTTCTTTGAAAGATCATGCACTGAGATATAAAAGTCTATATATGCAGAAGACGTAGGCTTTGTCTGTTATTATGGTGAATGTTTTTGTTGCCAAAGGTTCAATGCATGATAAAATTGCAGCAATGACTGAAAGCACAAGAGGCCTGCATTGGTTGTATATCAATAAGCTGGAACTACCGTGTCTTCATGTGTGGATAATGATCTTTCCCAGGATCAGTCTCTGGTATATCTACATGGGGAAACATCAATAGTTTATGTTGTACATGGGCTAGCGGTCGGATGCTCCTCTCCCCCTCCTTGCAGTGATTAAGTACCTCGTCACCATCTGCACGGGCAACATCAGCGGCAGCGGCACGGACGCCAGCGTGTTCCTCAACGTGCTCGGGGACCTCGGCGACTCAGGGGAGCGGCTCATGTACATGAGCAAAAACAATGTCAACAAATTTGAGAAAGGCAACGTGAGTTACTGAGACAATACACCGTATAGAGATGGCTTGGAAGTCATTATTGCACGAACGATGATTGATTGTATTTTAGTTTTTACTTTATTGTGCACACTCATTGTAAATATATCCACCAATATTACATTTCTGCAAATGTTATTTATATTTAATATCCAGGTTTATATTTATGCCTACATTTTATTTATACCCAGACTACCCTATTTTTACTGTGTAATTTATAATTAATAACTGGATGCGTGTTTACTACGTGAACGGCCTTGTCATACATAAACAGAGGTGTGTGTGTTTGTTCAGGGCGCCTGGTCTGTGAGCTACAACTGGGGATAACCAACTGGAACAGAAACAGGCAGAAGCAGGGTTTGCGGTGAAATCAACTTAAGACATTTATTTATAAAAAGGTGCAGGGGAAAAAGGGAGGGGCAAAAGGCAACTCAAATCTTCCCCGGGTCGGCGGTTGTCGTCAGGGTGCCCGTCTGGCTCTCCTGGGATGGGGGGGCGCAGAGAGAGAGAGCGAGAGAGACCAAGCTTCGTGGGTCTGTGGTCCCTGCCACTGACCTCTTCGCCCAAGCTCGGCTTGGGGTTCCTCTCATCTGCAGGCCTTTTCTCTGGGTTCAGCATGACACAATTTACACACAACACAACAGCTCTTCGGTACACTTAGACGTAATTTCACTATAAGGGTTTGGATTGGTCAAGAGGGTTGGCCACAGGCCCCTTACCAGGATACTGGCCTAACGTGTCTCTGGTCTCCACACACTCCTCCAGCCAGTCTGTCATCAGCTTGTTCTGGTGGGGTTAAAAGGCCTCCTGATTGCAGGGTAAGCTGAGACACCTGAGTGGGGCGGGGTCTCTATGACACAGCTTTTAGGGTAGTGCCTCCCATTCAACACCACACCCACACCTGCCTTTGTGGCCGCCATGTGGCCCTGTGGGGCACTGCTCAGCGGCTGGGCCACCACAGTGTGGGTGCTACAGAATGACCGTGTTACAGGCCAGTCATATTGTACTAGGTTATCAAATCATACTGCACATGAGATGATAAAACACTTGTTTATTGCAGCACGATGAGTTCCTGATCGAGGCGGTGTCGCTGGGCCAGGTGCGGAGGGTGCGGGTGGGCCACGACGGGCGCGGCGGCGGCTGTGGCTGGTTCCTGGACAAGGTGTTGGTCAGGGTGGACGGGACGCCTGAGTCCGAAGCCATTGAATTCCCCTGTGACAGGTAAGGATGAAACTATAGAACGAAGTTGAAGGAACAGGGATTCAAATCTTTTGAATACACAGCTGAAAATATATTGCGACTGTGTGACGAACATCATTAATAAATGAGTTGAAGGAATAATTCACCCTAGAAATGTAATTTTCTAAATCTGTTTATTTTACTTATAGTCTATTAAATCTTGAATCTCTGAATTCTAGAAAAATTGCTGTCCAACAGGTATTCTAAAATATTCTTAGATTGCCGTCTGTGTTATGAGAATACATGGCTAATTCGGGTCAAACTGACAGATATTAGTTTAATCTCAACCTGCATCTAAAATTTGTAATTTATTAAGTCACTTCAGATGACCTCAGGACTATAACACACGATGAATCCTATTTTTCCCTTTCCAAGTTAGGTACCATAGATTTATGCCCCAGACAGAATGGCTGTTGTATTTTTTCTGAGGGGTTACACACCATGTAAGGCCTCCATTGTTTAGTAGGAGATAAGGTAGGACATACCAATAATGCGACAATGGATAATGCAGTTGCGATGTGTGTTTGGCGATGTGTGTCCAGTAACTCTGTTGTATAGGCTTTCAGTAGATTGGCATGACCTCAGCATCAGCCTATCTGGCCACAGTGGTAATGCAAGGGCCAATTACCGAAACACCTCTTAGTTAGAGAGAGGAAGGGAGGTATCTCTAGGTTAAACAACAATGTATACAACAGCCTTTTCTATTGGCTATTAATTAAATAAACAAGATTTATATCATTTGATATTATAGTTCTGATTATTATTTCCATGACAGTTCCTCCCTTTTTTTTTACACTTATAGGTGAAAGAGATAATTATTGGAGTACAATTAAAAAACTTATGAGGCGCTTGATAAACAATAATGTGGGAAGAAACCTTGACATTTATTGCAATTGACAGCGTTGCAATTGATAAAATAAATAAAGTAATTAGTACATGTATACATATGATGAAGATTTTTCATGCGTTAATAAGATGAGTTCCTCAGAGTTGGTGTCCCACACTTTGGCCCTATCCACACTGATACGATTTTTGTGCTGTAGAGCTATGCCACAGAGTGGCTCTCAGAGCTATAGAGCTATACCATAGAGTGGTGCTCAGAGCTATAGAGCTATACCATAGAGTGGTGCTCAGAGCTATAGAGCTATACCATAGATTGGTGCTCAGAGCTATAGAGTTATACCATAGAGTGGCTCTCAAAGCTATAGAGCTATACCATAGAGTGGTGCTCAGAGCTATAGAGCTATACCATAGAGTGGTTCTCAGAGCTATAGAGCTATACCATAGAGTGGTGCTCAGAGCTATAGAGCTATACCATAGAGTGGTGCTCAGAGCTATAGAGCTATACCATAGAGTGGTGCTCAGCGTTATAGAGCTGTACCATAGGGTGGTGCTCAGAGCTATAGAGCTATACCATAGAGTGGTGCTCAGAGCTATAGAGCTGAACCATACGGGGGTGCTCAGAGCTATAGAGCTATACCATAGAGTGGTACTCAGAGCTATAGAGCTATACCATAGAGTGATGCTCAGAGCTATAGAGCTATACCATAGAGTGGTGCTCAGAGCTATAGAGCTGAACCATACGGGGGTGCTCAGAGCTATAGAGCTATACCATAGGGGGTACTCAGAGCCAAAGAGCTGTACCATATGCATGTGTTTTAACACTAGTGTGGTGTGTTGTTCGGCTGTAATGGTGTGAACAGGAGAGGGCTCCTTTATCACTAAAAGATACAACCAGCCCGGCCAACATATCTGTGTTGGGGCTTTGATGCGTCAATGCGATTTAGATACTTTCTCTTAATGCCGTATAGTTACAGAACTGGTCAACAATTCCCCATACAATGAAAAAAATATTAAAAGGTGACATATTATACCACCAGGTGTGAGTGTGATTAGTCATTACAAGCCTTTTTGAAGATCTGCCTCATCTTACATCACAAGTGGGCGTGTGCACATAGATGTATGCTGGATAGATCAGTATACCAGCCTGCCTAGTGGACTGTAGCAAACGTTGCTCAAATATCCGTCATACATCTAGGTGGACACGCCCAAACTGAACTTCTAACTGAAGATCTCAATATAATTAACTATTTGAAGACATGTGGAATTCAATCATAAGTATAACCGCATTAATTATGATTAACGGGGTCCGAGCAAAATTAAAAGTCAAGAACCACTAATGGAAGATAATAAATATGACATATAATTATGAAGGAAAGATGTTGATGAAGATGTTCCACTTAATGCCATACTGTGCCTCAGCTTTCAGGTGAGCTGCAGAGCAATGGCCGAATGTCATGTTCAGCTTGTTCATAATGCTTTAATCGGGATTCGAACTCTCAACCTAAGGATCACATGTACAAGACATTATCCCATTGAGACAATTATAATCCTGAACTGCAGCCTCATTCACATGGTCAAAATTTATATTTAAAGCACACAACATCCAGAAAACTCAAAGCACACATTTCACAAGTGAATTAAGGGCTTTCTTCAAAGCATATACCTGCAAAATCTTTGAAATTCTGGGGAAATTAAACATTTGTAGTCAAGAACACTAATGGAAGAAATATAATATGACAGAGCTAATTATGAAGGAAAAATGGTTGATGAAGTAGTTCTCCTCTAATGCCATACTGTGTCTTGGCAGTCAGATTCGTGGAAACGAATGAGCCGGAATGTTGATTGCCTGATGAATTTCAGGTGCTGTTCAATCGTGTGTTTCTTAAATGAGTGGCAATGACAGAATCTCATGTTCAGCTTGTTCATAATGCTCTAATCAGGATACAAAATCTCAACCTAAGGTACACAAGTACACGGCATTATCCCGTTGAGCCAGTGACATTCCTCAACTGCATGAAGCCTCATTCACATGGTGAAAATGTCGATTGATAAGCCCACAACATCAAGAAAACTCCAAGCACACATTCACAAGAGAATTAAGGGCTTTCTTAAAGAGTACAG
>NC_079430.1:2009389-2031849 GCF_026213295.1 Gadus chalcogrammus | reverse complement strand
GGCCGTTGAAGTTGCTGGGGCAGCCACAGTGGAAGAAGGGTGCCTCGGAGGTGACCTGGCAGGTGCCCCCGTTGTAGCAGGGGTTGGAGTTGCAGGGCTGTTGGCGGGGATCTGGCACTCGGACCCGGTGAAGTCAGCAGTGCACAGGCACCGGGGGCTAAGGTGGCCCGACACGCAGGTACCCCCGTTTTTGCAGTTGAGGCTGCCGCAGGAATGGGAGTCGTACTCGCAGGACGATCCGGTAAAGCCCTGATTGGATTAAAGGACACAATGGTTGGAAGACGCAGAGGAATGGAAGGTTTCCATGGTCAACTCAAAGTGAAGCATGATGATATTTCTTGTTTTGTGACTAACTTGAGGGCATTTGCAGATGAAGCCATGTGGGGTGTTACTGGCGACAGCACATGTCCCTCCATTTTTACAAGGTCGGCTCTTGCAACCGTCAAAGACTTTGTCACAACGTTGACCTGGAAAGCATAAAAAAAACAAAGTTAATAGGGAAGTGGGTTGTCTGATTGATCCACCTGAAAGCATCATGGGGGAGTTCAGCCGTTCTGCTCGAGGTTTAAAGTACCTGTGTATCCGGTGCGACACTCGCAGCGGTAACTGTTTGTGAGCTGAATGCAGTTGTAGGACCCCCGGGGGTCGCAGGGGTCCGACAGACACTCGTTGACGTCGCCCTCGCAGCGCTCCCCCACGTAGCCCGCCGGGCAGGTGCACTGGTAGCCCCGACCCGGTCCACGCACCGGCCGTTGTTGAAGCACTTGGGCTCGTTGGTGAGGGGGTCCGTGGAGGGGGTGCAATCGTCCAGGTTGATCTCGCAGTGAACACCTGGGGAGAGAAGATCCGGTGAACATCAAGATAACACAATACAGTGTGCTCGTTTGTATGTGTGTGTGTGTGTGTGTGTGTGTGTGTGGGTGTGTGTTGTGGTGTGGTGGTGTGTGTGTGTGTGTGTGGTGTGTGTGTTGGTGTGTGTGTGTGGTGTGTGTGTGTGTGTGTGTGTGGTGTGTGTGTGTGCGTGTGTGTGTGTGTGTATGTGTGTGTCCATTGTTTATGTATGCACATACCTTGGGTTCCTCGGGGGCAGGAGCACTTGTAGGTGTTTATAAGATCAATGCAGGTACCCCCATTCTGGCAAGGCTGGGACTGACACTCATTGATCTCCTTTGAGCAGTTAACCCCGTGGTAACCTGGCAAACACTACAATACACAAACATAGACCCGTATTAGACACTCAAACTATTTATTTAGGAAAACAAAGATCCAAATCAACCGAGTCTTAGCGTCAGCTCCTTTACCTCACAGCTGTAGCCTCCTAAGTAGTCGGTGCAGCTGGCCCCGTTCTGGCAGGGGTTGGGGGAACATTCGTCTACCTGCTCCTGGCAGTAGCTGCCGGTGTAGCCCGCCTGGCAGCGACAGTAGTGTGTGTTCCCTGCATCCAAGCACCGGCCCGAGTTCCTGCACAGCAGAGCCACTTCCACACCTGAGGGACACGAGAGAGACAGAGAGACAGAGAGAAAGAGAGAGCGAGAGAGCGAGAGAGCGAGAGAGCGAGAGAGAGAGAGAGAGAGAGAGAGAGAGAGAGAGAGAGAGAGAGAGAGAGAGAGAGAGAGAGTCAGAGAATTAGTTTGATAGTTCTAGAATAATAGTCTAAAACAAATAGACTTTAATTCCTCCATTGATTTTGACTGAAGACGGGGTTGACTGAGGTTTACCTTGCTGTTTGGCCGCCACTTCGCAGGACACGCTTGGGATATCGCAGTAGATGCCGGTCCAGCCCGTCTGACACTGGCAGGTGTAGGATGCCCCCTGCTGCCAGCACGACCCTCCGTTCTTACAGGGGGACGAGTCGCACCAGCGCACAAGGTTCTAGAGCGCGGAAAACAAATTTTATATAATTATAATATTTTATATAAATTGTATACAAATAATCTGTTTGCCAGATGTGATCAAACTAAATATAATAACATTTGAGTCCCTATGCGATGTTGATCAATACGATCCTATGTCGCTCTCCTACCTGGCAGTTGACCCCTGTGTATCCATGCTGACAGGTGCACTTGTACGTCCCGTAGCTGTCCTGGCAGGTGCCTCCGTTGACGCAGGGTTTGGAGTCGCACTCGTTGATGTCGTGCTGGCAGTAGCTCCCGGTGAAGCCAGGCAGACACAGGCAGGTGAAGGCGTTGATGCCGTCCACACAGGTGCCGCCGTTGAAGCAGGAGCTGGAGGGACAATACAAATTATTTAACTTTGTTCTAAATCTCCGCATGAAGCGCATGTCAGAGCTATGATAGTACCATACATGTCTTATCAAAACTTAATATCGATCGATTAAGACCGATCCCTGATGGGAAATACAAGATTGGATATATTTGCAATACATAAAGAATTAGAATGAATGCTTTTATGACACCGCTTTTTTTTTCCAGAGATATTGTACTTTTCTGTGAAGCCCAAGGGCTCAAATACAAGGATAACCAACTAACTACCCAACTATCTAACCAACTTACTAACTAACTCAATCATTGATCAAAGGACATCCCTGAGAGACTTACCTCTCGGTGCAGTCGTTGGCGTTGATCTCACAGGTGATGCCGTTGAAACCGGCCGGGCAGGTGCAGGTGAAGCTGTTGACACAGTCGGTGCAGTTGGCTCCGTTCTTACAGGGGTTGCTGTCGCACTCGTTGATGTCCTCCTCACAGCGGCCCCCGCGGAAGCCCGGCAGGCAAGAGCACACGAAGGTGTTGGTCCCGTCCCGACACAGGCCGCCGTTACTGCAAGGGTCTGAGGATGGTTCATGAATGGATGAGTCAGCATCCAAGAGGGCTTTTTGAGGACAATTGTATGATTTTACCAAAAATGAATGATTGTAAATTGTTGTCTGCATTACTGAGGATGTAGGGTGTAAGACCCTCGGTTAGAGATTTGCATAGGTAGAATATAGACATAAGGGTTTGAACCCAGAACCTTGCTATCTCAGCTAACTACCATGAACAACAGGCATGTATTTTGTATCTTTTCGCTACGTACTTGGTTTACAGTCATCCACGTCGGTCTCGCACTTCTGGCCCGAGTACCCTGGCAGGCATTTGCACTGGTAGCCCCCCACGGTGTTGAAGCACGTGGCCCCATTACCACAGGGGCTCTTCACACATTCGTTGATGTCCACCTCACATGTTTGTCCTTTAGAATTTAGAGCAATAGTATCATTAGATGATGTAGAGAGATAAATGGATGATATAGATGGATGATGATCTGGATAGATGGATGGATGATGTGGATAGATGGATGGATGATATAGTTGGATGATGATGTGGATAGATAGATGGATGATATAGATAGATTGATGATGATGTGGATAGATAGATGGATGATATAGATGGATGATATGTGGATAGATAGATGGATGATATAGATATAGATGGATGGATGATGTAGATAGATAGATGGGTGATAAAGATATAGATGGATGGATGATGTGGATAGGTACCTTGCCAGCCCTCAGGACAGATGCAGGAGAAGCTCTGGTAGTCCTCTGCCTCCTTGCACACACACCATTCTTGCAGGGCCGGGGGCTGCAGGGGGCCAGCAGGGTCTCGCAGTTGTCCCCTGGGGGTTTAAAGACCCGTGAGCAAGGCAGTAAATAACAACTTCCAGTTACACTTAATTAAATTTAAGTATGTCCCATTTATCCACGGTCCCTGTTTCAGATCTTTTAACAGAAATACTAAAGCAACAGTTATCATGTCACTTCCTTATCGGTTTCCACGGTGATCTGACCAGGCAGGAAGCACCTTCCAACTTCCTGCTATTGTTTTATATCAGACAGGAAACAGGACGTGGCTGCACAGGGAATGGGGTTTGGAGGCCCTTCAGTTCCCAGCCTAATGTTATGGGTGTTGTTCCAAACATACATACACACACATACACTTGTTATCCCTACACTGACAGGCGTAGCTTTCCATATGGGAATGACCAAAATATACATCCCTAGTCCGTGGGCCTTCTTCCTGATGTTTTTCTGTCAGGGGCCATGATGTCTGGCTGGTGTTTTCTAATACAAAAATGGGGCTGCTGGGCTATCTCTGAAAGTCTTCATCTTTTGGCAGAGCAAATCCGTGTTTTCCGAGCTGATAATGAATCCCTGCATCAACACCCTAATCAATACATCCACACTACAGTACGGTCAGTGAGGCGGTGGAACATAGCGTACCGGTATAGGGCAGCAAACAGTTGCATTTGTATCCCGCCACATCATCGATGCAAGTGCCCTGGTTGAGGCAGGGGTTGGACGCACACTCGTTGATGTTAGTTTGGCAGTTAGGTCCTACATCACCCAGATTAGAAGAAGCACACACACTGGTTAGATTTGGGTTACCACCACCGCTTCTGTACCTCACTAACAAACAAGGGGAATGGGATGATTACACAGAAAGGAAGTGGGGTGTATACCGACATAAGAATGAGGTCTGGGTCGGTGAGACTTACCACTGAATCCAGCTCTGCAGGTGCAGTGGTAGCCACTCGTCATGTCCTTGCAGAGGCCCCCATTCATGCACGGGTTGGACTCACACTCGTTGTTGTTGAAGTCGCAGTTGGGCCCGCTCCAGCCCGGGTCACAGAAACATTTGTACCTACGAGGAGAGAGAGTCAGGTCAGAGCTGTCCAGTTTTAAATCGCACCCTCGGAAAGTCATTCTGGTTTCTTTAGCTCATTCTCAGGGCTCTCTGCTCACCCATTGACCAGGTCGTGACAGCGGCCGTGTATGCAGGGGTTGCTGTCGCACTCGTCCACCTGTGACAGACAGGTGGCATCATTGTAGCCCTCGGGGCAGAGGCAGGTGAAGCTGTTGATGCCGTCCACACAGGTGCCCCGATTGTGACACGGGTTGATGGCACAGTCGTCGATGTTGATGTTACACATCGTTCCTGGAAGATACGTGTGAGATATGAGATAATGTCATTTATGTACGCCATGATAAGGAATATGTACCTGATTTGTAGTGCATTCAACAGTGACTGTTACATATTTAGGTCATCTGAACATTTATTCAGAAATTTCATCTTCATTCAGCCTGCTACAATTTTGATTGAATTTAAACGGTATCAATAATTACCAATCGCTATCAATTTTACAATAACAAGTAATTTGCATTTCTAAAAGCAACACATAACCTAACACCATAGTAACTGTTGACTATCCTGCTTGATACTACTTCAAGTTGAAAGTTTTGTTGTATTTATTTGTTTTATAGAGTTCAAGAACTAGTTGGACAGTAAAAGGGTCTACTATTTCCCTAACTGCGCTTCTCTGGAGGAAGTTTGACCCGGCCAGGTCCCCTTTCTCTCGGGGGAGTTCATTGAATAGACGGGGGGGGGGGAGTGGTGGCAGCTTGGTCTGAGAAGGGAAGATGGTGCCCTTTTCATGCATCTGCATATATATGCACCACTCACCACACACCACACACACACACACACACACCCACCACACCACACACACACCACACACACACACACACACACACACACACACACACACACACACACACACTCACACACAGAGGGGCAGACTTCCCCAAAAGACACACGCACACACTTCCGCCAACCAAGGGGAAGCCAGGAGCTGTTTACGGGGACAGAAGGCCAGTCCCCATTTCACACATGGCCGATTAACAATCGACCCCACCCCCAATCCACAGCCACCCCCCCCCCCCCTGCTCTTCAATCAATCTCAAAAAGGGGGAGTTTCCAACCGCCTGCTTTGCGACTACAATAGGCTTCTGTTCCTCTGTGTCTAAAGCCGGCAAGTCCAGGACACTCAGTACCGAGAGGACACACAAGATGGAGAGGGGGAGGGGAGCACACACACACTCCCTGTCCCTTTTCTAACCTAATCTCACACACCAGTGCCAGTCGGAACCGATTCACGGGGCCGTGTAAGGGGATCCCTATGGGAAAAGGCAGCTAGGCCTGCAGAAGACCCACTAAAGTCTTAGAGTTGGGCTTAATTAAGGGTCGGTTCATAAGCTATTTAATGTTTGTACTCTGTGATTACAACTAACAAGGATAGAAGTGGAGGACGGGGGATGGTGGACTCATTTCATGTGACTCCGCACAGTGAAGCACTTGTTTGGGGACCCAGCCCTCCCTTTTAAAATATCACTTTACACACACTTTCAGGAGGCTTTTCAAATGGCAAACAAAGTTAGCCCCTTTGTGTGCCCCTTATGTGTGTGTGTGTGTGTGTGTGTGGTGTGTGTGGTGTGTGTGTGTGTGTGTGTGTGTGTGTGTGGGTGTGTGTGTGTGTGTGTGTGTGGTGTGTGTGTGTGTGATTGGGGTCTGTTGTCCCTATCCCCACAGAGGCAATCCGATCCCATTGTTGGCAGGGCCGAGTCCATCAGCCAGCTGTCCTATCAGTCCCACCCCCCAGCTCCTGAGACCCCCAGCCTTCCCTCCACCCGGTGCTCACCTGTGTAGCCGGGTTCACATGCACACTCGTAGCCGTTGATCTTGTCGATGCACCTCCCATAGTCACATGGTTTGCTCTTACAGTCGTCCAGATTCACCTCACAGTTGAAACCTGGAGGCACAAGGGGACAAGGGGGATTAATTCAAGTCTAGTCACAATTCTGTAAAAGTAGTTAGCAAATAGACTTACAGTGACTTTCTTAGATACATGTTATTAATGAGTGAGGGTAAGGCTGCTTGCTCAAAAATGTCTACAGGGTGACTGTGGACATTGGGATTTGAACCCAGAACCTTTCCACTGGGAGTCAAGCGCCCTAATTATCCTACCCCATTCTAATCCATACAATGCAGATGTGATGGCAGTTACAGATGTGTCTAGGGTCTGACCTGCGGTGCCCTTGGGACAGCTACAGATGTACGAGTTCTCCCTGTCCTGGCAGGTGCCTCCGTTCTTGCAGGGCTGGCTCAGACACTCGTTGATGTTGGTCTCGCACAGGCGGCCAGTGTAACCAGGGCGACAGTAGCAGGTGAAGGAGGCCAGGCCGTCCTTGCAGGTGCCGTAGTGACACGGGTCCGAGTAGCACTCATTCACGTCCGTCTCACAGTGCTGTCCGGAGTAACCTGGGGGGGGGGGGGGGGTTGTTGTTTAACTCATGGATTCCACTCTTGGCTACAGAGAGACTGTAAGTCAATAAAAATGAAAGCTATTGAGTGGGGTGAGGAGGGTGTTGTTGTGTACCTTCTGTGCATTCGCAGGTGTACTTGTTGGGCCCATCTGTGCACTTGGCACCGTTCTTACAGGGAGTGCTGGCGCATTCGTCAATGTCCACCTGACACAGATTACCTGCAAAACCTGAAAAAGAAAACATCAACAAAGTTCCAAGTTAAATCCCAATTTGCCTCTGTATTTTATATACACAGCTATGATGTGTATCTTAAATATTAAAAGAGTTCATTTGCATGTGAGCTGCTATTTCAACACTGATTTACAAGCTGGTTCAGCACTACTCATTAACTCAGCACTTTGTTTAAACCATCAGGCTTGCTACCACCTCAGTCTCTAACCCCAGACCCTGAACCTCTGTGGCATGTTTAGGTCCTTAGACAAACATCAATGCCTATTATGCTAATGTTGGAGTAGTTCCACAAAACCGGTTATAAATTACTATTAGAAAGAACTCACTATGACTATAATGTACCTTTAAAAAATCATTAATTCTTCAAAACAAACAAGACTATACTCATGGGCTTTACCTATTTACTGCTTGGTTATGCATTCAATGTTTGTTTTGAAGTCCCAGATGTTGTAGCTAAGAGTAGTACGTGATAAAAAAAACCTGTGTTGGGAGGTGGGGTTCCATACCTTTGGGGCATTCGCAGTGGAAGGAATTGATCTTGTCCACACAATTGCCATTGTTCAGACATGGCATACTGGAGCACTCATCTGTGTTGATGTGGCAGAACACACCTTCATAGCCTGAAGAAAAAACACAAAGACAACTTTCCTTAGCCATCTTTCACAAGTCTTCCAAATTATTTATAGCAAAGCGTATCGGAGCATCACACCAAACAAAAACGTTTTTTTCTGCCTCTTATCCACGGACCGGCCCTCTCACCTGGCATGCAGATACAGTGGAAGCCTCCGATCTGGTCCAGGCAGGTGGCGTCATTGTGGCAGGGGTTGGACATACACTCGTTGACGTCCATCTCGCAGCGAGGGCCTTCGTAACCCTGGAGACACTTACACTGGAAGGAGCCCTTTGTGTTCAAGCACCGGCCGCCATGCTCACAAGGGTTGGCACCTAGGAGGTACAAAAACAATCACCATTACAGTTTCAAAGAACTTCATACGACACCCCCTAACCCGGCCTAAGCCCTCTGAGCAGAAATAATTAACTCTCCAATCCAGTTTAACACTGTGATTAGGAACACATAAGAGTAGATCTAGACAAGCAACCTAACAAGGCCTCGCTAATCCCAGAGATGGGTAGGAGTGCCTTCCTAACTCCTGCTTACCCAGAGAACACTCGTCGATGTCCAGGTTGCAGGCGGAGCCGGTGTACCCAGGAGGGCAGGTGCAGATCGCCTTGCCGTTGACCGGGTTAGTGTCACAGTTGGATCCCTTCTGACAGGGGTTGCTGATGCAGGCATCGTCCAGGTGGCACAGCAGACCTGAGAGAGAAACACAGGGCCTTCTCTGTCAAATGCAGTTCCTGTGGATCTCAATGTCTGCCAGTCCAATGAGACTTATGGCTCATTTGAACATCTTGAGTAACACAACATTTCGAGGAACCTTGTGCTAACTCAAAAAAGTTCGATAAGTCTAACTTGATATATTAACTTGTATGTTCATGTAAACAGACTAGTATTCTTCAGAAGCGTCCTAGCAAACCTTGTGCTAGCTTCGTGCACATTAACCATTCTTCTCACCTGTGCGTCCATGCGGACACTCGCAGAAGAAGGACGCCACGCGGTCGTGGCAGGTGGCGCCGTGGTAACAGGCGGCACTCGCACAGTCGTCGATGTTCTCACTGCAGTCGTCGCCCGTCCAGCCGTTGACGCACACGCAGTGGTAGCTGCCGTGCGTGTCGTGGCATGTACCGCCGTTCTGACAGGCGTTGGGCATTGAGGCTCGCACTCGTCCACGTTCTCCGTGCAGTACTGGCCTGAGCCACCAGAGGAAACATGATTGGGGTTAGGGTTCGGGTGGTTCGGATTAAATCGTTTAGGCAGTTCATTAAGGAGCCGATAGAGGGGAGGATGCCTACAGGTACACTGGGTACAAGGGACAATGGAACACCACTACCTTCTTCTTGCTGGGAATTTTTTAAATACAAAATAATAATTTCATTAATTACCTATGTCTATCCACTTATCATTCTATCGTTGTATTACTGTGTAGCCTTGACGGCGGTTGCTTGGTTACCTGTGATAATGCGGTGGGCACTTGCAGTTGTAGGTTGTCCACCCCGTCCACGCAGACAGCCGTCCGTTCTGACAGGTGTGGTCCCAGACAGTCGTCCATGTTATGATCGCAGTTTGGGACCTGTGAATCCTAGGGGAAGAAAGTTGAGTTAAAAAACGACCTCAACACCGTAGCGAGCCACAAACAAAGCCGAGAAAGCCTGGTTAACATATAATGCAATATTATACCATCTACCATGCACCTTCACGACATATCCCACAATTAGGTCACCTCTCCCTGCCCCACCCTTCCACTCGGTACTTGATATGGGGTCAGGAGACAGATAATGATTGTATCTTCTTTGTCTGAATACTCCTGAGTTTGTCACTCTTTGTCAGGTGGACTCATCCTGCACCCTCTCTAAAATCAAAGCCCTGAGCGGTTTCTTCACCGTCGTCATTGTCTGATCAACGATCCACCACCCATCGGCCCGGCGACTTGGCAGATGTCCTGAGCGGTTTCAACATCACCCTGCATACAAACACCCACGCGACCGCACAGCGACAGGTGTTGATTATTACCGAGAAAGAAACGTAGAGATCCTCTCGTTGAGATCAGCCTTATCTTAAGCAGCCGCTCTACTCATCGTAAAATCTGTTGTGTTGAATGGAGACCAACAGAATGCCTCAAAACTGTTGCTCAAAACTGACAACCAATGAATCTTTGGAAAAGTGGGAAATTGACCTAAACAAAGCATGTGGTTGTAGGTAGGGTTTATATGTTATCAATGTAGCTGCAGGGGATGAGGAATAATATCAGCGCTGAGCACACGCACACACAGGACACCAGACACACAGTCGGGTCAGGAAGAAAGGGGTCTGCACTAAATGCACCCAGAAAGTGAAACAACCTTTAACTGTAAAACTATGGTCGGTGCATTGGTATCATATCGTCAATCTATTCCACTGTTTCCTCATTCTATTAGCTAGCATGTGTGTCGATAGTTATGATATTATTATTATTGTCCTATGATTGTAGGCGAAGCCTAGTCATTTAATTTACATTTAGGGCATTTAGCAGACGCTTTTTTCCAAAGCGACTTACCAGGGTCCACACAGACGGCTGAGTCGACCACAGCAGGGCAACAGCCAGCCCGTCAGAGGCAGTCAGGTTGAGGCGTCTTGCTCAGGGACACCTCAACTCAGGCTAGGAGGAGCTGGGATCTAACTAGCAACCTTCCTGCAACAAGTCAACCCGCTCTACCTCCTGAGCTGAGCTTGCCCTCCCGGTGGCCATGCCTACATGAAGCAGAACCTTTAGCTACCTGTCAAACAGCTGCATTCGTAGGCGGTGTCCCCTTTTTGGGTGCAGGACCCCCCGTTCTGGCAGGGCGAGGGGCTGCAGGGCAGGTAGGGGGTCTCGCAGTGCTGGCCGGTGTACTCCTGTGGGCAGCGGCAGTGGAAGGAGCCCACCTCGTTCAACGCAGACCCACCCGTGGGCGGCAGGGCGACGGCGTCTGGGCGCACTCGTTGACGTCCTGCTTGCAGGTCTGTGGCCTGGAAGGAGGTGGGGCAGGTGCAGATGTAGTTGGAGTCGAAGGCGGAGCACTGCCCCCCGTTGGCGCAGGGGTTAGAGGCGCAGGGTTGGCCAGCTGGCAGGACTTACCTGGAGAAAGCCATCAGAATGAAACGAGTGAGGAGCGGTCGTGATGAGCAGGATGATCGAACTCATCCTCCATTCATCACAAATTCCAACGGATGACTTTAAAATTTCAGAACTTAATAACCCATTAGTAATTCATTGTTCACTTTAACTAATTAATAATTAGTCATTTAGTTCGTTGAATAAGTACTGATATATATGTTTTTCATTTTAATTTGAAAGCATTTTTTACTTTATCTAGCCTCGCTGAAGTGAGTAAAGTAAACGTAATCCTTCCACCTACCAGACCACCCAGGGGGACAGCGGCAGCGGTAGGCCGTGAGCGTGAGCAGGTCGCAGGTGCCCCGTTGCGACAGGGCGAGCTCATGCAGGCGTGGTTGCTGGGCGTCAGACACAGCCGGTCGGTGAAGCCCAGCCGGCACAGCCACCGGAAGTCAAAGGTGTTGCCGTGGGAGAACGGCCCGACACTCGCCTGCGTTGCGGCAGGGCGAGGGGTGGCAGGGGCTGGGGTACTGGCACCGCTGCCCACATAGTCGGGAGGGCACCTGGGGAGAGAGAGAGAGAGAGAGAGAGAGAGAGGAGAGAGAGAGAGAGAGAATATATGAGTTTTCATTCAGATTTCCTATTTCCATGATGACAACGTTTAAGCTTCACCTTGTTAGTCTCAAATGATTAACTTCTACATCTCTACTACTACTACTAGTTACAAAGCATCTCTAAGTTTTAAAGTCTTTGTTCAGTTGGGAAACCAGCAAAGCAATTATCTATTTAACAAACAACGAGTGGAGGGCCAAGAGGAGGGGTGATGGGGGGAGGGGGGGGGGGGGCTAGAGGTTTCCCGCTCTAATGCCCCGGCGGCGGGGTGGTCACTGATGGGCTGTTGTTGTAGCGTGTCTCCCTGCATCAGACTCTCTCACAGCCCTTTCATAACACACACACACACACACACACAACACACACACACACACACACACACACACACACACAACACACACACACACACACACCAACACACACACACCCACACCACACACACACACACACACTGAGCTAGGACTACAATGCCACTAACTGGTCCAGCCAAAGCATTCCAAGCTCCCTTTCCAACCACATACGCATAAAAAAAACAAGACACCATGCACACCCACATGGCTGTCCACACTCATTGGAAGAATGAGCATGGTGATCAAGGGCGCTGTGGTTGGTTCAGATTGGAAACACTTAGGGGCCCCTGGGGTTCACAGCAGACCACAGGAGGACAGGAGGCTGCTGCTCTGCTACAATAACCTGCCCCGCTGAGCACACACACAGATAAGGGACTGTTGGTCTAGAGGTCCGACCATCCGTAGGTTCCACCGTCACAAGAGGAACATGGGAAGGAAGGAATGTAGCACCACCAGTGTGTGTTTCTCTCTCTCTCTCTCTCTCCTCTCTCTCTCTCTCTCTCTCTCTTCTCTCTCTCTCTAAACATACAGCTGTGTCTGTTAGTCGTGATTACATGTGTCAACTAATGGTGTTTAAGGTAAGCAGGGTTTCTTTCGGTCCACATGCAGGGTGTTACTTGTATGCAACCTACGCACTCGACACATTTGACCTGCGCAGGATATGCAATAAATAGAACAAACAAACTAAAACTCAATAAAAGTGTGTGTGTGTGTGTGTGTGTGTGTGTGTGTGGGTGTGTGTGTGTGTGTGTGTGGTGTGTGTGGTGTGTGTGTGTGTGTGTGTGTGTGTGTGTGTGTGTGTGGTGTGTGTGTGTGTGTGCGTGTGTGTGTACACGTTATGTGGTGTATGTGTTTGTGTGTGTGCATGCTTGTAAGTGTGTGCGTATGCGTGTGTGCAACACAGGGCATCTGTTAGGCCTGCTCGGAGCTCCGCAGGGAGCAGGTGCGCATGTTAATGAGGGCAGCTGTTGGACTGGACTCCTCCCCCCTCCCACCCTCCCCCCTCCCCCCTCCCCTCATCTCTTTCTTTATCAAGCCCCACTTCTTCTTCTTCCTCTCCACCACCACCTCCTCCCCCCTCTGTCTCTGTCCCCCCTGACTCCTCCTCTCTCCTTCTGGCAGATGGGGAGGGGAGTGGGGGGGAGGGGTTCTAGGGAGGGGGCTCTTCTCCAGGGACGTGGGGAACCTGTGTTAAGTCAGCTGTTGTGACTTCTGTCTCTTCATCACTTATACTCCTCCTGCTCCCATCTCCCCCCACCCCCCCCCCCCCCCCTGTACATGTCCCTCTTGTCCACATTTGAGCCGTTTTTCTTCTTCCATAAGCTCCCCTCTTTCCTCCTCTCCTTTCCATTCTCCACCTTTGTTTCTGCTTCTCCTTTATTTTCTTTTTAGCATCTTCCCCTGTCATGTTCTCTCCTCTACTTCCTGTGTGTGTGTGTGTGTGTGTGTGTGTGTGTGTGTGTGTGTGTGTGTGTGTGTGTGTGTGTGTGTGTGTGTGTGTGTGTGTGTGTGTGTGTGTGTGTGTGTGTGTGTGTGTGGTGTGTGTGTGTGTTTGCGGCTGTGTGTTTTTTCAAACAGATCTCTCTCAACTGTTTCTGTGTGGCTGTTGAATGTTCCCTGGTGGATTTCAGGCTGAGGTGCTACCCTCCCCCCTAATGGCCTCTCTACAGGGGGGCCAGACCCTCATCATTGACAGGGAGCATGCCAGAATCCTCCGGCTGGCTATTGCAGTCTCCACGCTTTTGCCGCCTTTCAGCTCATTCACAGAAGAGAAGGGAGATGGTGTATAGTAAAAAAAAAAAAATGCTATTGTGTGTGTGCGTTTGCGTTTGAATGTTTGTGTGTCTTTGTGTGAATCAGTCCCACTGTAGTTTGGTGCCACTCCATAACAACCAACTGTAATCGATCTCCTTTGTCCTTGCGGGGGAGTGGGCCCCTGCTGAAATAAGCCCCGCCCACTGCCCAAAGGACTGCACCATTCCCCCCCCCCCCCCCCCCCCCCCCCCCCCTCGCCCTCGGCAACAGGTCTCCATGCGATGCAATGTCCCCTAAGGCCACAGCAGATGCTACCCGACCTCCGACCCCCAACACTTTTGTGAGTGTGGAATTGCCTCCTCCTCCCTCCCCCCTCCTGTCCCCTCTCTCTGTCCCCGTCGGGCCGGCTCCGCCATCTGCCGCTCGGGGGACTGACTTTAGCCTTCACACAAAGCCTGGCCCACTCTCACTACGCAGCACGCATGCCACTGCTGGAATGATATAAATATATAAAAGGAGAATTAAGGACCTCCAAACACAGCCAGACAGAGAGCGGCAGACGGAAGGCATTCTGACAGACTATAGATAGAAGAGTGATAGAGAGAGATAAATGCGCATACATATCGAGAGAGAGATAGCTTTAAAGCTTTATAGATAAAGTTAGATTCATGGATTATATCAACAGATTGCACACCCATATTCCCTTCTTCTTCTCACCCTGCCCCGTTACATTTCTTAAGCTGGCACTTTTGTCTAAAGCGACTTACAATATGTGCATCGAATAAAAAGTGCAGGAATCGAAGTACATACAATTCATCAAATGTCTTCCCTATTCTCCTCTGTGTATGCCAGAGTCTAGTGAGCCAGTTTTCTAGTGAGCCAGTGTGACTAATCATTTGCTAAGGCTTGACCCTTGGCTGCACACATCTAAGAGCTACTCCAGGAATAAACATTTGATTTAATAGCAACTCAATGTTCAAAAAATATGTGGATCTTGAATGTTCTACACACACACACAATGTTGGTCAGAAAAATGATTAATAATGGATGATGGATGGATAATAATGATTAATTAATGGCAATTAACAAGCCACCTATTTGGGAGAACACAATACAATAAAGGTATCAGTAGTAGTGTGGAGGGAGAGGGGCATGCAGGCCACCCATTAGACCTCACATTTTGCTAGTACCAGGGTCATCGAGTCATCAGGTAAGTGAACACTTCATGCGTCGACTTCAAATGTTGTGTCAGGTTGTAACATGATCCCCCCAGTACAGAGTGGAGAAGTAACTGACAGGACTTAATGCTTGAGACTTGTAGTCCAAGCAAAACAGACACAAACACACACTCTCGCCCCATCTCCATCACTTTATTTCCATCCCTCGCATATCTCTCTGCATCCGTGGCCTGTGGGTGTGTGCTGTGCGGTGTTGTGAGTGAAAGGGCCCCAAGGCTGCACTGTACGACACGCATGGGAGACTAAACCCGGGGGAGATGACCTCCAGACATACACAGAAGCCATGTCAACCTGCCGTACTGGTCCGCCATAGATGCTTCTTAGTCATCTCCCTCCTGAACCAGTGGAACCAGGTTTCTTCACCTTCACCCTCCACCTCCACAGAGCAACTCCTCCCACTCCCGCAGTGTGCATGCTACTTTCACCTCCTCTGGGGGTAAGTGGTCTTGGATCCAGGGAATGGTCCCAGGATGGGGGTCTGGAGTGTTCCCCCGTTAGAGGGGCTCGGGACCCAGTATAAGCACAGCGACACCAGTGTGCACACTGGACCCACCTATGGTCTGTGTGTGTGATACAGTGTAGGAGCAAGAGGGCTGATCTCTGACAGCATCATTGGAGCAGTAATCCTAGAAGAGGGTAAACATGGATGCTGAAGAATTCCTTAGGTGGGGGGAACATCTTCTTAGTTTAGTGGGGGCTGACCAACGTCCTAACGCTGCCAGGCTTTATGGGGGCAGAATAGGGGAATCTGATCATCTGCACGTCATGTAATGGCAGTCGCCCGGGCTTCTGATACACAAGAACACAGAAGTCCACACACACATTGTGATCTCCTTCTGAATGCGACCAGCTTTCTATCAGGGCTCAGTGCGACACCTGCCCATCCTAGCTCGTCCGCGAGAGACTTTGCAGCCGTGTTTATTATTAACAGTGACCTCAAAACAAAACAACGTCTATTTTAGCAAAGCATTTCTGAAAGCCACTGCACCCATGGCAGTCATCAGAGGGTCGGAGGTGCAAGGCCAACCACCTCCCGAACCCTCTCACCCTACCCTAATTACAGGGTCTATATTTGACTCAGCTCGGCTGTGCCCTAATATGCTGCGTTTGTTGTCCAGCGTCGGGGGTGAAAGAGGAGGTTGTTAGATCTTCACGTCACAGAATCACCGGTGAGGACTTCCCCGAGTCACAGCACCTAGCGCTGTCACCAACCATGTCTGGCCTTGGGACGGATATATGTGGCTTAAAAGAACAGCCCTGGTTCCCTGGGTCCTCTACACAGAGTCACACTAAAGAACAGGACCGTGGGCGGTTCAACGGTTCAAATCAAATATTCCATGTGGATCTCAACCCATAAATCATGGGTTTATGTATTTCATCCTCCATAAAAACATGTATTTATAAGCACAACCCTTAGCACATTTGAATCACAACATTCCTGAAACCTCCACATTATGGCGGGAAGGATGGGGCCCCTGGTGGAGGCCCTGGTGCCCACACACCCCAACCCCTCCTGGGACCTCACTGTGATGGATGTTTGGACCGGGTGAGAGAAAAGAGAAAATGATGGGAGGGGGAGGAGGAGGAGGGATCTGGTCCAGTCTGTATTTAATTGGATGATGACATTAGAGGGGGGCCAATGAGCAGTGAGGCTGTGTGTGTGTGTGTGTGTGTGTGTGTGTGTGTGTGTGTGTGTGTGTGTGTGTGTGTGTGTGTGTGTGTGTGTGTGTGTGTGTGTGTGTGTGTGTGTGTGTGTGTGTGTGTGTGTGTGTGTGTGTGTGTGTTTGTGAGCGTGTGTGTGTGTGTGTGTGTGTGTGCACACATGCTTGTTTTGTGTGCACGGGTGGTATTAAGGGTGATGGTGGCAGCAGAGGAAACCCCTCCCCCAGGGCAGATATTGAATTGTCTCCCCCCCCTGCCATAGACCACAGCTCCCAGTACAGACCCCCCCCCTTCCCACAGACCACAACTCCCAGCAGACTACAGGCTGAGGGCCGTTGTGTTTACCACACAAACATTTGAAGACACACACCACTTTGGAATCACAACCACGGCTAAATCACTCTGATATCCTCACAAAACAGACCAAACTAAAACCGATACCATTGCTAAACCCCCAATATTTTTGTAAAAAATGTCGATGGAAGCTGATTGTGCGGCTGAATCCACCTGAAACACATCCATCCATCACACGCTGTCCTCCAACCTGTGGTCGCCCGGACCAACGACCTGTCAAAACAACCCCACCGGCTTCCCTGGCAACCGTCGTCTAGGCCTTGTTTGTCTTCAAATGTCTGCACGATATAACCATTACATTTCTTTTTTCACTCCCTCTACACACAATCCAATTACATCTCACAGCCATCTGTGCTTTCTAATGGAGATCACAGGGGACCGGGGGGGGGGGGGGGCAGTTTGGATCCATTCAAAAACCAGGAGACCAGCCCATTGGTGGACCGGAGAGAATAGCGGGTGTGTGAGGTTTGAGACTGTGTGTGGGTGTTTGTGTGTCTGTGTCTGGATAAGTGTGTGTGGGGATGTGTGTGTCTGTATGGTGTGTGTGTGTGTGTGTGTGTGTGTGTGTGTGTGTGTGTGTGTGTGTGTGTGTGTGTGTGTGTGTGTGTGTGTGTGTGTGTGTGTGTGTGTGTGTGTGTGTGTGTGTGTGTGTGTGTGTGTGTGTGGGGGGGGGGCTGGATGGGCAGCGGTTGAGTGTGTATGTGTATTGTCTGCATAGTGGGGACAGGGGGTATGGCAGTAGCTGTGTCTGTGTGTGTGTGGTGGGGGGTGCTCTGAGAAGGCCCCCTCAGATTAGTCACACAGCATTACTCTGCCTAGTGGGACAATGGGCGGCGGGCGCGGGCGAGGCCCAGCTGCCGTCCCGTGAAAGGGCAGAAAAACCAGATTTAGGGCCCGATGCGGCCTCTCACTGCAGCGGGAGCCTGCATTCATTAAGCCTATAGTGGGGGAGGGGTTCTGATGAGGAGGCTTTGTCCCTTAACCCCCCCCCCCGCCCTCACCTCTACAGCACCCCGGAGCCTCACTGTTCTCTCTCCTCTCCCTCTGCATTAACTTCCTCGAAGGAACATGTGCAGATGCACAGGGGCCCCGGTGGTGCTATAAGGGGCCACACTGAGCTCAGGGGCCCGGTGGTGCTATAAGGGGCCACACTGAGCTCAGGGGCCCGGTGGTGCTATAAGGGGCCACACTGAGCTCGGGGGCCCGGTGGTGCTATAAGGGGCCACACTGAGCTCAGGGGCCCGGTGGTGCTATAAGGGGCCACACTGAGCTCAGGGGCCCCGGTGGTGCTATAAGGGGCCACATTGAGCTCAGGAGCCCGGTGGTGCTATAAGGGGCAACACTGAGCTCAGGGCCCCGGTGGTGCTATAAGGGGTATGGCTGAGCACAGAAGCCGGCGGAAGGGCCCTCACATGGCTCCTGGTTGCCAGGTACCAGGGGCCTTTCAAAGAGTGGAATGGAGAGAAAAGAGGGGGGGGGGGGGGTATGTGCTAAAGGAACGTCTTCACTGCACTAAAAGGCAAGAAAACGACCACTTGTTTCTCGACTGGCCCCTGCAACCAACCATTCACACCAGAAACAATGAGAGTGCAAATAAATAGGAACGTTACCAGCCGAGTGAGGTGTGTTTGTGTGTTTATGTAAATAGAAAGTCAACCCCCCTAAAGCAGTGTGTGTGTGGGGGGGGCCTTCTTTCCACGGTGTGTATGGTCGGGTGTTACTTACTTGCATTCTCCATTTCCGTTGGAGAAAGCCTCGCACCTCCCTCCGTGCAGGCATGATTCAGTGGGGACGGTGCATTTCAGACCTATGGGGTACATCAGAAAGTGGACTTTATTAGAAAGTGGCGCAGAGTATTACGCACGGCGCGTCATGTGAGCAGAGTAGACAGTAACTCAAGGCTCAGGGTACTGACCACCGTTACTCTGTACTCTGTTGGAGATGCAAATGCAAATGAAACTTCCATGTAACACACGTCGTCATCTCAAATTGATTTGCCACTGTCCTCAGTTTGGACTGTCCGTGGGGGATATCGTGCACCGCTTCGGGGTCGCAGCCGCAGAGCGCGTGGCTCGGGGAGAGGGAGCACGCGCTGCGCGGGGGTAAAGGAGCGCGACAGCTGCTGGGCTCAGACGCACGGGACAAAAGAATCAGAGTCCAGCACGAGCCATAAAGGATTCGGACCCGCGGCATTGTTTACCAGCAGAGGGGAACAGCGCGCCTGCGCACACTCCCCACTCGCGCGCTCATCGTCCAACACAATAGCGGCCCAATCTTGCGCCCCGGCTGCCCCCCCCCCCTTCCCCCAACTCTGAGCGCACGCACACATTCTGTACCCCATTAAGCTATTGAGCCTCTGTTTAATTCAATAGCACAAGGTTTGAAGACAGAGCGTGGTAACTTTGGTTTGGACCAACAGCAGGTGACACAGCCTGTGGTGATGAACAACAAATGCATGAACACTCTCTTAAAAGAGAAAGTAGAAGCCTATAAAGTTTTTCATTTAAGTTACAATGGCGTATAGTGTATCTTTCATGTAAAGTATTTCTGTGCAAATGTTGAATGAACATAAAGGTGTTTACAGTACAACGCGCAGAGAGGTGAAGCCTTGCTCAGAGGCAGGAGAGCGCAGGGCCGCCCGGTCTGCAGTCCCGAGATCACCGGCCAAAGACACTATCACACGCTTACTCAATAGATGGCTTTACATTGTTCTGCTCAATCTGACTTGCATTCAAGTTATTTCCGATCATTTTCTTTCAGACAAAGCACGTTCTACAGATCCACATTATATGTGTCTCAAACGTTAAAGAAAACCGGCTACCCCATTCAAATAGGACATAAATACTTTTATAAGTCACCACATCCAAAGCCTCATTGTGTAAACAGACGCAAGCAGTCATGAGTCGGACACTCACCTTGTGTTACGACGAGTGCTGGAATAAGAAATGTTAGTTTCACAAAGAAACGATACATTCCTCCTCTTCGACTTCACAGATGTAGGCTGTGCATAGATCCACAATGGAGTCCTATCCAGGTGTTCTTCAATAAATAAGTCCGTAGAGATAATGTGAAAATAATCCAAGAAGACGAGGAGATCCGTCGCCGTGAGAGCTCTGGTCGTAGATGTTGCGGATTGGCGTCTGAGTTCTCAATGCAGACACACTCTGGGTCCCAACTCAAAAAGTTCCTCCCACGTCCCTCGCCCCTCCCCCCTTTCCTCCTCCTTATCCCCCCCCCCCCCCCCCTCCATCTCCTCCCACCCCCCTCCCGCTCCCGCTAAATGAAAGTTCCAGTGCTGCAGAGAGATACCCGGAAGCTGGCTCTTACTTTTCTAAATTACTAAATGAAAAAATATCTATATAAATAAAAAAAGAAACTCTGATTGTCTTTTTTATTATATAAGAATAGATTGTACAACATAATGGACAATGTGTGTGTGAAACTTTTATTTTCACAGCTTTAAATACCGAACCGTCAAGTCATGTTATTTTTTGCACATTTCACTACCCTATCACTGTCTTAAATTGCTTAAGCATATACCCGTATGCATATTTGTATGCATTCTACCTACATGCACTGTGCCTAACTTCATACACTATAGGATTTTTTTTAAAGACATAAGGCTTCACAAGCAGGTCTACTATACATACAAGGGTTGGCCCAGTGATTTCATAATCTATGGGTTTTATTCACTCTCTCAGGGTAGGTGAAACTGTCAGGGTAGTTTCAGAGCTCGAGGGCGAAGATTATTTTGTTTTGAAAGCCAGACACATGCTGCTCCTTATGTTACGCCCACTGCCAAATGGAGCCCTGCCAAAAGTTGTAAGGTCTGTTGCTCAAGGTGTGTAGTGTGGGAACCAACCACGGACAGGGACGCAGGGGGAGAGCGAGAGAGGGAGCGAGAGAGAGAGAGAGAGAGCAGGGAGAGAGAGAGAGAGAGAGAGAGAGAGAGAGAGAGAGAGAGAGAGAGAGAAAGAGAGAGAGAGAGAGATTGTGAAAAAAAGACAGGAAGAAAGTTGGGATTGATGAATTAAACAAAAAATATTAACGAAAGAAAGAAAGAACAAACAAAAAGAAAATATGAGATTAATTAATCAATAGAGGGGAAAAACGATTAAAGAAATAAGGGAAAAAAGATGAAGATGTAAAGATAGGAAGCGTGAGAACCGAGTGTGTGCATGAGTCTTAAAAGACACATCCGGTTTGGAATTAACATCCTTACTAAACACACGAGGTGTGATTCTGAATCAGCGCTTCAGCAGCTGGCCGTGTGTGCCCAAAGCCTCTTCTAACACATCCTTTGCTGTGTGAAAGCTTGGCTTTGTTTGCTGGTGTGTCGGGAAATATTTGAAGTGTATTTACAACGTAGCTAAAAATAATCGTTATGAGTTAATTGTAAAAAAGGGGTAACATTTTTATCCAAGAGAAGTTGTCTCTTTGCAGAAGCGCTGAAGTGAGCCCGGAGCTGGGGGCCCGCTCCTGTTGACGCTGGAGGGACCAGCCAGTAGCTCGGCGGTAGAGCTGGGTCTCAGCCCCCCCCCCCCCCCCCCCCCCCCCACCCTAAGGCCCATAAGCGCGGCGCAATCTTTGAAATGCTTACTAGATAATAACTCAGAGCTTACAGTGTCTAAGTGTCTTAAGAAAATCATGTCTTCTGGACATTTCCACGAGACTGGCAGGCTGGCAGCTAATGTCAAGGAGAAACCCCTGATTTATAGATTCACAAAGTTAAGAAAAGGGCAGCTAGTGGTTTGTTGTAACGCCTCTTAATGGGTCTGTCTGTTATTGCACGGAAAAGGTCACTTCAAAGAAATGAGGTCTAAAAATGTCAGTGACGCATTGAAGTATTGGCCCTGAGAACTGCAGTTCTCGAGTGGGACGGTTGGAGGAAGAGCCAACGGCGGTTCGCTCTCAGACTTCCTTCCTTCGCTGCAGAAATAGAGCTGAGCCGGAGGCTATTTAAAAAACAATAACAAACAAAATGGTTTTCAATACTATGATTTCATCCTACTGTATTTATCTTGGGGGCTATTGACGATGTAATGAACATACCGAAAGGTAACCTCACATTGTACTATTAGGCAATCGTGTTTATGAATAATGGAAAAGAGTGGAAGGTTTGAAGTTCCATTGAAAGAAGTGAGTTATTTCTTCACTATTTGATACACTTCCGTTAATTAAACAAAAATATATATCTTCTTTCGGGATGAATCAGATTGGCTTCACAAGCAGGCAAAATTATTTCTTATCAAAAACATTATAATATCATAACCTAATTATATACCATCAACCCATTTAATGTATTTCGTTATAATGAACTTTCTTAACCCTGTAAGGCATAGAAAAAAAAGAAGAGTTTTTTGCATCAGAAAAGCAACGAAAAACGTCACACGCTGGTGGGAATCCTTTAGTGCAGTATCTGCAACATCCTCTGTTTGTCTTCACTGGCATGAGGTTGAATAGGTCAGTG